>NC_079209.1:12164312-12386812 GCF_026745355.1 Beta vulgaris subsp. vulgaris
CAGTAAGGACGCACTCACCCCAAAACTCAATATGTAAGTTGGCTTGAAACATCAAAGCTCGACTAACATTTAAAATATGTTGGTGTTTACGCTCAACTCTCCCATTTTGTTGAGGCATCCCAATAAAAGAAGTTTGAAACATGATACCACTTTGATCAAAGAAAGAAAGCATGCATTGAAATTCAGTTCCTTTATCACTTCTAACAATTTGACCAGTAGTGCCGTCACAAGCCAAGCAACATACAAGCATCCCACACAAAACTACCAAAACAGATAGCAGCCAACTAGAGAAGCCACTAAACTAATTACAGTCTAATGATAATTGATCTAGCCACATTCTATCAGCATTAGACCATTTTTCAGTTACACAATACTTCAATTTATTACAGATAGACTTCTTAATATCCTTGATGACTTTCTCAGGTCTTCTCACAGCCTCATACCATAGTGCATGATTCCCGCATTCCCAGATGTAGTACACCAGCGCATCTAACACAGCATAGCTGGCTTTTTGTTTGTTTTTGGTTATGAACTTCCTTCCCCACTTCTTCCATGAAGTATAAATAGTTTCCTGTTGGCTCATATTAATCCCCATCCATTGCAAGATACCCTGGCAA
Organism: Beta vulgaris subsp. vulgaris; assembly: GCF_026745355.1. Lineage (NCBI taxonomy): Eukaryota > Viridiplantae > Streptophyta > Magnoliopsida > Caryophyllales > Amaranthaceae > Beta > Beta vulgaris. The sequence goes on from NC_079209.1 coordinate 12,164,930, forward strand.
ATAGACCTACTGTAGGGGCATCTAAAGAAGAGATGCTGACATGTCTCCTCATTAGAGCACATAGGACACCAACCCTCTTGTATAACACCTGCACTTTTAAGCCTATCTCTAGTCTTCAATTTGCCTAACATCACAATCCAAGCAATAGAGGAAAGCTTTGGTATATTAAAGCTGCTCCACACCCAATTATGCCATCCCACCTTCATTTGTGGTCCTTTTAGCCATTCATAACTAAGCTTAACAGTGTAGTATTTATCTGAATTTAACCACTTGTTATTCACATAGGCTCTCCTAAACACCTCCTTGATTCTACAAATCACCTTCCACACCCAACTTGCAGCAGTAGGAGCCTTATACTCCCACCAGTTAGCTCCTTTGATATACACACTATGCACCCACTTAATCCAAAGGACATCTTCTTTTTGAGACACCTGCCAAATATACTTCCCTATAGCTGCTGCGTCCATGTTAGACAATCATGAGTTCCAAGACCTCCATATATTTTGGGCCTACAAACCCACTCCCAAGCAACTGGAGGACTTTTAGTGAGGAAAACTTTCCCTTCCCACAAAAAAGCTCTACATATTTGCACTATCCTTTTCAGCACACTCTTAGGTAGCATGAACACCTGAGCCCAGTATGTGTGGATGCTCAACAGAATAGAATGAACTAGAACTGATCTTCCTGCATAAGATAGATGTCTGGAACTCCAGCACATCACTCTATGAAGAATCCTATCTATTAATACATCACAATCTACTACAGCTAGCCTTTTGGATGTAATAGGCACTCCTAGGTATCTAAAAGGAAATTGTCCTTTTTTTATACACATTTTACCAAAACAAAACAATTTGACCAGTAGTGGCAAACTGACACTCAACCATAGCAAAGAAAGACAGAAAAGATTTACGAACTTCAGTTTTATTTTGCAACAGATAAACCCAAACAACATGAGAATAGTCATCAACAAGAGTCAAGAAGTAAACAGCACCACAAGAGGAAGACACACTATATGTTCCCGACATATCACAATGAACTAATTCAAACAGTCTACTGGCTTTATGTGTACTACTAGGAAAACAATCTCATATTTGTTTTGTCATAGGACAAACATCATAAATTTTATTTAATTTCTTCCAATCATGACTAGAACGAATAGCAGGAAGCAGCTTCACTACACATTATGATGGATGACCTAACCTTTGATGCCACAAATCAAAGATACTCAATTCAGCAACACCAGTAGCATGCACCGTCGCCACCGTCCGAAAATAGTAAAGCACCCCTCGCGTCCACCTACTGCAATCAAAGTCCCCGAGGACCTGTCTTGTATAGCACATAGAGAAGATGTGGATTGAAGGATAAAATCATTATCAGCTAGCAAATGAGACACTAAGTTCAAATGACACTGAAAATCAGGAACAAATAAAATATGATGTAAGACAAGAGTGTCAGCAAGATAGACATCTCCCTCCATAGTGGCAGAAGCGGAACATTCACTAATACAGATAAGATTGCCAATTATATGATGAGATGCACCGGTGTCAATAATCCACTCCATACCTCCCATATGATCACCAGACTTGTGCTCGGAGTTAACCAAGGTCATTAGAGCTTGAATTTGCTCTTGTGTAAGACTCGCGAGAGGAGTCCCTCCTCCTTCCCTCGACCCAAACACACCATCAGCCACCACATGGGCATGCACCCCCCTGCATTACGCGTTGCCCCAGCAGCACTACCACTATCACCTGCTGCCCCAGCAACACTACCACCAGATGTGTGAGACACGGCAGTAGACCCTTTGCTAGGAGGCCTGTCGAGGCGCCCCGAATTATGCGCATGCAAGCGCTCCTCATGTCCCTTTCGTTTACAATGAGTACAAATGAGCTTTGATTTATTAATACGTGTGAAGCGACTCTTGTCTCGGTCAGAATTAAAATGAAAAGCATGAACATCACTTACCCCTCTATCACGAGAAATGCCCGAGACTGCTTCTCTTGTATCAACGTCTGATAGGCTCTATTAATGTCATGTAGGGGCTGCTGGGACAACAAATTGGTGCGCAGAGCCCGATAAGCCATGTTGTCAAGGCCAATGAGAAACTGGTGGAAGATCTCCTTTTCCCTATCTCTGGCCAGCTTCGAAACCAGACCAGAGTCACACTTGTGGCACTCGCATGAAGGTAAGGGCTTCTAACGAGTCAACTCATCGTAATATCCCATGAGCTTCGAGTAATACTCATCGACACTCATCGAACCTACCTGTTTACAGTCTGATATCTCGTCTTTATCTGTTGGATGCGTGGTCCATTTTCTACGTAAAACCACCTCTCAATATACACTTATAAGTGACGAGTATTCTTATGCATCGGGACCGTCCCCGCAATCTTTATGTCCATATTCCGCAAAATCCAACATAAAATCATCGAATATACGATGTCCCAATCAAGGACAGCTATCAGATTAGTGGGTTTTCGGGGTCGTTCCCTCAGCGAACCCATATTTGCGTTGCGCTCGTGACGAGAAAGTCATGGCTCGAGCCTACGCCACATAGTTGCCGCTAGTGAAGGTGACCTGTGTGATCATATTTCCTGGTTGATCACTGGAGCCCAAGTAATAAGGAGAAGTCAGGTTCACGTTCCATTGCTTTATTCGATCTATCGCACTTCACGTGGGTGATGTTCAAATCGTCGGCTCAGACAATGAGGTTCACAAGTGCGCCGGGGAATATTCTGGCTCTGATACCATGCCAAGGTATTAAGGTCGATGATGATGATGTAGGTAGAGGCCAAGTTAATTCGTGTCTCGTGTATTGCCAAAGCAGAAGCTACATCCAAATATACAACCCTAATGCCATACAAAACTAAAAACTGGTTGGGCTAAGAATACAAAATATATATGAGTAGGCCCAACCCAAATATAACACAACATAAAACATATACATGGTCCAACACTTCCTACTATTAAGATAAATAAATTTAGGTCCATTAATATTTTTCGTCCTATGCAGATTTACATATTTACTTATCAAATATGCATTTGATTAGTTACAATCTAATTTGTGCTTATTCAATTACATGCTACTTAGAACTGGTTTCATTAGGTTGAAGAAGGCATGGCCTAAATTATGCACAAACTAGATTATCAGAGTAATAAAATTTAGGTAAAATTAGACTTAACACCACAAACTACAGCGTGGGTGGACCCAACACCAACAAATTGACTAGTAGCCAAAACACCACAAAATGTTAGCTTGGGTGCAGCAAGTGTCAAAGATGACACCGGAAAACTCACTTTTCTCGCCGGCGGCGTGGAATCCGTGATAATTTTATTTCTTTTCGATTTTCCCCTTTTTCTTTCATTTATCCTATTTTTCCTTAATTAGAACCTAAGTCACGTGAACATGTGTCGGGAAAAGTTAGTTTCAGCGTCATCTATGACACTCGCTACACCAAGGCCATTAGTTGGTCTTTTGACTACTAGTAAAAGTTGGTATTGTTGGGTGCACCCGTGTCATCGGTTGTGATGTTAAGGCGAATTTTGTCTAAAATTTAATATAAATTAGTTTTCATATCATGCTTGGAAAACAGCTGACTCGGTGAGACAAATCATGTACTAGAAAAATACTTCATATAAAAACTTTAATTGGATTTTGTCCATCAATTCCACAATGTTTGCAATTACAAGTTTACAACCATGGGATATTCCTGGCAGGACATAGAAGTAGAAGCAAAATCAACAGTAATTAAGCCGGAATATGTCATTTTGCACAGCGTAGCTGCCTTGCCCCGTTGGAATCAAATGAAACATCTGTGCCAAAATACATACACACCCAAAATAGATTATTAGTACCTAGCACCTAAAAAACATGCATGGTATATCATTCTGCATTTCCAAGTAAAGTAGATTTAGAGATTGTTTAGTTGTTGCATAAGATCAATTGTTCTTATATTATTACCCCGACTTTTCATCAGATAAATTCCCAAAAGTACCATCATATTACTGACATGATGTTAAAATTGCACTTTCATCTAACGAAAAATTTCAGAAAAGTCCACATCTCGATGACAAATAATGGAATCTTTGGATGAAAATATATCCTCTTAGGTGAAGCAACACCTTCTACATTCATTCTTACAATATCGTCAGCCAGAAAAAATTGAAGCACACCTCTAGTTGCACCTAGCTAATAAGTATGCCTTTGGCATATTTATGTGACAATAATTTTTTCTTTTCTTTGAAGGCTATAAATAACATAAATATTAGCTTAAATATTGAATACCAATTTCAGCTGCAGGTTGGTGCGTGAAATGATGCTCAAGGCCAGTTATGTGAGAATGGTTTTGAAACACATGACCATTTGTTTTACAGATGTAACTATGCAGTGCAGATCCTAAGGAAAGTAAAATCTTGGCTCAGCATTAAGTATACTGATGAAGGTTATGAAAGGCTGATTATGTTTATTGATCACAGTAAAAGAACCAGATTCAGATAGAATATTTGGGAGCTGTTATCAACTGCCTTGTGTATTACATATGGTGGGCGAGGAATGAAGCAATATGGAACAAGATGGTGTGGCAGCCTGAGAGAATATTTGACAAGATTAAGCTGATAGCTACTAGCAGACTGCAGTTGATGTGTCTTAGGAAAATTTCAGTTACGGACAAGTCTTGGACCTCTTGGTTAGATACTTTGTGTTATACAAATGTATAGTCTTGTTGTCTTTCTCTTAATCTTGGGAGGTCCAACTAGTTGGTTTGTCCAACTAAGAGGAAGAATAGGTTGTAAATGATTTTTGGTGTGAATATATTACCTTAGAAAAAAAAAGGTTATCATCCTAGTAAGATTTTCTCCAAAATTATTGGAACATCTTTAAGATGAAATTGAGGAGGGTTTATTTCTGTTTTAAGAGAAACGTGATAATTATCAGGCCTATTTAATTATCAGGAATCAGCCAAAGGAACTCTTTTAACCCTTCCTCATCCCCAAATGTCAGGCCCGGTCCTGAGGGATGTTTGGAGGGGCGCTGGCCAAGGGCCCAAGCCTCTAAGGGGCCCAATCTCCAAAAAATTTAAAACAAAATCTGAACAATCAACACTTAACGCTCTCTCAAAAACTGAAACAGTAAATGCGACTCATCGTCTTCTTCAGCTGTTCTTAATTCAATTCTTCTACTCCCACTCTTTTCCAAGCAAATTAAATTCGTCTTTTAATTCCCAAAAATTTCTCCAACCTCCATTAAACTCCTGAAAATTTTCATATTTTCCCAAAAAAATAGCTATTAACCTTCCTTATGGCAACAAGAATTCTTTTCTACAATTTAAATAGGAGATAATTTGATTTGTATAATGCAATACTCATACGATTTAGTCTGAATCAAGTGAAGTTATTAAGATATTTATGAAATTAAGAACATAAGTAAGGGTTTTGGGAATTTTTATTCGACTGTGATTCGGATATTCGGCGATTTTTTTTTCTTACGAGTACTTTGTTGGGTTCGCCGCCTTGCCGGATTACTCTGCCTCGTCAGACGGTAGTGTTAAGGATTTTCTACACAAATCATTGTTTTAAGTGTTTTTAAAACTTTTATTGGGAAAATTCTATTAAGATATTTTGTTGGAAAGACCTAATAAAAAAATTATTAAAAAAAATATTATGATACTTTCCTTGGTTATTAAGACCACCTTAATATTTTTCAACAAAAAATAAAGTCAATTTTTAAATATTGCCTTTTCTTTTCCTCCCTTTCTTATTTAATCGAACCAATAATCTCTTTGTTTTTTTCTATCCTAATCTCTTCAAATTGGTAAGCAAGAGGAAAGACTTGGTAGTGTTAAGGAATTAGGAGAGAGAAAAAAAAAATAGGTTGGTCTTATTTAATGAGAAAGAAAGGGGAAGAAATTAATGCCATAAAATTGATCATTTAGTCGAAAACGTTGATGTGGTCTTAAGTAATAAATAGGTTTTTTTAAACAAACAAGTTTTTATTAGGTACTTCTCAATAAAATAGCTATTTTAGGGTCTGTTCTTCCCAATTTATTTTCAATTCAGCTCAACTCAGTTCAGTTCAGCTCAACTTCATTCTTTTATAATCATTTTATTAAATATTATTATTATATTGGTCTAATTTATTTTACTAATTACTCTTATTATTATTATTATTATTATTATTATTATTATTATTATTATTATTATTATTATTATTATTATTATTAATTATTTTGCACGGTCCGACACAATCATTATTTTTATTACTAAATACTACCTCCGTTTCCTAAAGATCTTCCTTGATACTATTCCTATAGATATCAAGGAGGAACTATTTGTGTGGGGTATGTGGTGGGTAAAGTAGGAGAGAGAAAAAGATTAAGATAAATAAACAAATAAAAAGGGGTTAAAGTAGGAGAGAGAAAGAGAATAAAATTGAATTAATAATGTAATGATGGACCATATGATAGGGACATGAGAGGGGAAAAGGGGGAAAAAATTCCAAATAAGGAATAAAGTAGAAGAGGGAAAATCTTTTGGAAACGCACTTAAACGGAAAGAGGAAAGATCTTTAGGATACGGATGGAGTATTATTATATTATTAAATCTAATTATTAAAATAGTAATATTAGTTTACTTCTTATATATTATTGTTATCATATCATCATCATCAAGTATTAATATATTAATACAAATAATATAAAATAATAATTATTAATTATCATTATTATCATTAATTATTATTATTATTAATTTATGATTATTAATATTATTTATTCATAACTATCTTTTAAAAATATTCAAAATACTATTATTATTATTTATTATTATTACTTATCATTATAATTATTATTTAATATTCATATTATTATTATTTAAATATTATTTTATATATTTATTACATTTAATTTAATTCAATTTAGTTTAATTCAATTCATTTCAGTTTAGCTGTGTTATGCCGAAGAAAACAAGCCCTTAATAGGTCTTTTAATGTTTCCTTTTTTAATAAACTTTGATCAACTTAATTATTTCAAACATACGTGGATGACTAGATGTCATTAGTTGGTAAATTTTCGTAAAGATGATAATTAAAACTAGGGATCGCATCTCATCTACATACATCACTAAGCTTAGTCGATCGCTCTCCAACACCAACAAAAAAAAATAATCTAAGACAGATCAAAACAAAACAAAACAAAAAGCGGATACAAGAACTGTTCATGTCAGACCTGGCTGAATCTTAGCTGATGCTCCTCCCCCGTCAATTGTAAGCTACCACTTACAAAGACAACAATACCTCCATTGATGGACGAAGGTTGAGAATCAATGGTGCTGATTGCATGACGACATTGATCAAACGGCAAACCATTAAGCTTACTAGAAATCTCCTCTATCCCTTGAAATTTTTGGCCTTCAAAATTGAGCAATGAAGCTGGATGATAAAGTGTAATAAGAGAAGGACGTTCGTTGTCAAATAAATGGTAGTAATGATCTACAAATGCTCTTCCTACACCTTCATACTCTTCCATTTTTCTTTCAATTCTCTCCTCTTTTTTTTTTTCTCTCCTTTTTTTTTCTTACACTTAAAAACTTCCTTGCAACGCGGAATATTAATATATATATATAGAAGGAATAAGATGGCTCAACATAAAGTTTAAGCAAAGAACAAAGATACTCTAAGGTCGCATGGCACTACCTCTTTCTAGCTTTTGAAGCATCAAATTTTACCATTTAGGCCCTTGAATTATCGGTATGATGTTTAAACTATAGTACTAGTACAAGAGAATGTATCATAGTACATAAGATTATATTTCCTGATATTCATTGGGGGTATTAATGGAATTAGGCCTGAAAGTTTGAATGAGAATTGTTCGCTGTGGTTCTACGCAAAGGCATAAATCTGGAAAAAGGGTGACTATTTTGTAGAAGAGCATCTCTTTTTGCATATTATTCCATTGCTCATTGGGCCTTTTTTTTTTTTGCTAGTACCTTTTTTTAGCCGTACATATCTCAATATTAGACTTTTGCCTAAGGGTGAGCAAAAAAATTGTATACCCGGTCCCAGACCGAGAACTGGTCAGGTTTTGTCGGATCCCGATGAAAACTGGTTCCATTGAACTCGGGTCTAGGTCTAAAAATGAAACCCGATTTAACCAATTTCAATTTGCGAGTCTCGAATTTTTGGATCCAATATCCTCTAGGTACCCGTTTCCACTGAGTATCTAGTGAACTGGGATGGGAATCGAGTATCCGGAAGTGAAATTAATATGTTTCAACTTTTGTTTTAGGCCCCCTTTCGAGAACCCGTGGTAAGATGAAATTTCTCTGGGCTACCCTCTCACAAGACCACTCACCTAGAGGCCCAACAAGCCCCAAACCTCCCCCCCCCCTCCCAACAACAATGTTGATATTTTGCTTCTAATACCAAGATTTGAACCTTGGTTTCCCATGTTGGAGATAGGAAGTCATACCATTGGACCCAAGAGTCCTTGGTGTTTTTTCAACTAATTGACCAATTATAAATCTTAGGAAACACGGATTTTCACCATATACCCCGACAAATTTTTTTATTCACCATATACCCTCGATGTTTTCAAAAGTCACTATATCCCCTCAATTTGTTGATATTTGATCACCATATGCCTTTAATGATTAACTACTATCACAAATTTTTATTACTAACCCCTAACTCAATTACTAAACCTTAATTAATCTCTATATCACTCATTTATCCTATCAAATTAGCATTGGAACAACATCTAAGGCTAAAGAAGAATGAAGAGAGTTATGAGAAAGGGTGAGTAAAGGGGTCATTGGTGGTGTTTTGATGATGGTTGATTAAGATTAATGCCTCAAAAAAGGGGTTAATCAGGGTTTGATAATAGAATTATGGGTTAATGACTAAAAACGTTGATTATAACACCTCCAAATTAATAATTTAGTAAACAATATTTGAGTAACTGGGGAGTATTACTGCCACGTTACTAACACGCTTTCGGCAACCAACTATTAACTATCAAACTAACTTGCAGCGGAAGACTTTAACCAAAAATAATAATACTTTATTAATAAAAGTAAATATTGTTCTCAATAACTCAATATAAATAAAACATCCTAATCTAGGTGAAGATCCCCTTCCTAGTATGCTCCCATGCACATCCAAAATTTACCTGCAAATTGCTTACCAAAAAGGTAAACAGGGCAAAGCCAAATAGGAAAAAGAAAATACGCGTCAGTATAAAACTGAGTACGAAATGTACTAGATAAGTAACACATTTGTTAGTTCGCAACATTTTTTTCATTTCGAAAACTCCTACCAATATTCAAGAATAACTCTTTAAGAATAAACTATTTTCAAACACTTAATAATAATTCAAGAATAACTTTTAAGAACAAACTCTTTCCAAACACTTGAATAATAATTCAAGAAAACCTTTTAAGAACAAACTCTTTCCAAACACTTGGATAATAATTCAAGAATAACCTTTTAAGAGAAAACTTTTTCCAAACAACTTGGATTAAAAATAATCCTGAAAACAATTCCTCTTCTTATCTCCCCTTCTATTTTGCTAAGTGTGCACACCCCCAAGCTAGTCATCCCATCACGGAGCTATATCAAGGGGTAACTATAATTGCCAACAAGTGGACTTTGAAACTCTAGATGTTAATCAAGCGAAATAATAATAAAATATGACTTGTAAGTTATTAATAAACCTCCTTTTCTCATAAACAACTTTTTAATATTCAAAGTTCAACAAAACCAATCAACCTTTCCTTGTAAAAATAATTTAATTTTCCAAAAAGGGTAACAAAATATTTATAGAAAATGATTGATAAAATCATTACTTCTTTTCACTTTCAAGAGTGAGCAATAAAATATTGTAACAATTTTAAACCAAATTTCTAAACCAATCCAACCATTAAATCAATAAACAACTTTATCACATAAAACCACATTTAAAAGATCTAGCTACATAACGTACCTTGATCTTGCACAAAAGTATACTAGTATCTCCACTTATTCTTATCTTGAGCTTTCTTAACCAACCAATAAGTAATTATTCACATGAACTTAATCATGAATTTAAACATGAATGACCTATCATGAGCATAATATTTTTGAGTAAGGAATATGAAATATTTTTCTTAACCAAAGAAAATTAGAACTTTAATAAGAAATATAAAACTAGAATAGATCTCTATTACATAAGGGAAGGGGGAGCAATGGTGTCCTCTTTTGAAATATCTATTTTACCCTCCTTCCATTTCTAAATTACAAAAGGAATGTCAATACTAAATGGGGGTTCTAACAAAGCCACCGGAAAATAAATTTCAACATCACTCAAAAATCACTTATATCAGGTTACTTACAAATGACTCATAGAATTGAGAAAATCACAAAAAATCACGAAAATCACGAAAATGATCGGGAAACTTTACAAAAACAAAATATTTTACTTACAAACTAAAACTAATATACTAGGACGTCAATACATACAAAACATTGACAAAATTCACTTACAAATCATTGTTCTTGAAAATCATCATCTCTATTATCTCTATTATATAAGGGAAGGGGGGAGCTATGGTGTCCCCGAATAAAGAGACTATTTTACCCCTTTTCCTTTCTAAATTACAAATTCACTTACAAACCAAAGGGAGATTCAAATAAAAATACTGAAAATAAAATTATAACAATCACTCACAATTCAACTAAAATCATAAAATTGCATGATTTACATTATATAAATCACTCAAATGAGTAAACTTTACAATAACCAAAAAATTAACTTACAACCAATACACTACAACGTCAATACATACTCACAAAAATTTAACTTGAAATTCAAGTGTCGACTTTCTCACAATATATGAAGTAATGTACTTAATTCAAAAATCAACTAAAAAATTATAATATTAGAAATCATAGATAAATTTAATAAAAATTTTATTTTTTTCATAGAATTTAACTTTGAAAAGTAAAAAAAAAAGACTGGTGAGAGACTTAAGTGACAGAGACTAAACCAATTAAATTTTTTAACTAAAAACAATTATAATTTGTATGTTTAATGTTCAAATTCAGACTTTTACATAAGTCGAAAAGAATCGAATTTCTATCTTGAAAAAAATTCAAGCACACATCGCGCACAAAAAATTCTAGTAAGAAGAGATGGAAGAATGAAGTAAGAGAGTGTGGATTCTCCAAAGTTTTGTGTGGAAAAGATGGATTAAGGTATGGGGTATTTATACGAGTAGAATATGTAGTACTTAACTTCCAAAACTAAATAGTTTGTAACCTTTACCATAAATGAAGAGATTAAACCAAGATTTGTAACCTCCATCATAAATTTGGAAGTTATATGAAAACAAAACTCCCTCCAATCACTATAGAGTCCCATAGGAAAATATGGCAAAAAAAAAAAATCGTTTTTTTGGTTTTCTGAAATTTTCTGACTAGGATTTAATACCAAAAGATTAGCAAATCCAATGTTGGCGCCATATTCAAGCCAAAATAAACAGTGAAAATACTAAAATACCCTTTGCTTAAAATATTTATTTTAGAAAATAAATATAAAATAAATATTTAATTGTTTAAACAAATACTAAAATATATTGGGTATTACATTGATGACCATTTGTCATTCAGGACATATGGTGAATTCGAAAAAATTGAGGGGTGTATGGTGAATCTTGAAAAGTTCGAGGATATATGGTGAATATAAAAAATTTGTGTGGGGATATATGGTAAAGATTTCATAGGAAATAATACTTCGCGCACTTTTAATAAAATGCCAACAGCTCAAGTCCATAAATAATAAAAACATGTTCTCTCAAATTGAAGCTCTTAATAAACAAGAATTTATAAAGACTAGCTAAATTAAGATTTTTTAGGCTAAATAAAGGGAAAATTAATTGATTTTTTTCCCAAGGTACCCCTGAGGTTTTACGAAATGTATGAGGTATCCTTCTTATTTTAGAAATGCACCTGATGTCCTTGTGCTTTAGATTCTCCTAAAATGCACAACACACCTTAATTACTAATGGCATCATATTTCCATTAGGTTTATAAAACTAATTCCCCTTTCTTTGTTTTACCCAAGCTACCTATCTCAAATTTCCATTAGGTTTATAAAACTAATTCCTCTTACTTTGTTTTACCCAAGCTACCCATTCTCTCTTCTATTTTGGGTGACCCACCCCCACAACACCCTTGCATCAGTCATCACTCACCACCTTCTCTTTCCTCCTCTTACCCCTCCGCACTCACCGCCCTACACCACCCACCACCTTCTCATTCCTCCTCTATCTCCTTTGAACTAACCACTACACCATACCACCTTCTCCTTTCTCCTCTCTATTTTGGCGCCTCCCTTTACACAATCTATGTGCCCTATGTAATTTGTTCATATCTATTTTTGTATTTCCTCATTCATATTACTTCTTTGTGGTTTCACTTGTCTTCTTCTTTAATATGGAGTATTTGTTAATCTTTTAGGGTTTTTTGGTTTTTAATTCGGTTCAAGTTGTATAATTATTAAGATTGATTTATTTCTCCTTCAATTTCCTTATTTTGTGGTTTTGGTCTCCTCCTTTGGTTTCTATTAGTATATATTGTATTAAGTATTATATTGTATCCAATGTATATTGGTCAAAGATTAGTTGAGATATGTTAGGATAGCTTAGATCCTAATTATGTTGGATATATATATATATATATATATATATATATATATATATATATATATATATAATGAATTATATGACAAGGGAATTACTTCCTACATGATATCATCTAGGTTAGGGTTTCTTCTTTTCTCTCTATGTCGTCCTCTTCTTCCTTTCTATACCTTCCGCTGCTCTCGACCACCATGCCTGACTCCAAGAAGCCCATTTATCCTGCCCAAGCGATTAGCTACATTAAGACTTATCTTCAATGTGGTTGCTCTATAAAATGCTTGCAATGTGATAATGGTCCGGAATATGACAACTCTTCTTTCACCACCTTTTGTGCTAAGTTTGGTATGGATTTTTGCCTCTCTTGTCCTCACACCTCTCCTCAAAATGGCAAAGCATAATGAAAAATATCATTAACAATTTCACCCGCACCTTACTTAATCATGCCTCCATCCTTCCTTCCTTCTGGCATCACCCTCAAAATCGAAACTTACTTACACAATATTCTTTCCAGCAAGACTCGACAAAATCAATCTCCTACTCAACTCTTATATCAAAAAACTCCTTCTTACTCTCGTCTTCGCCTATTTGGTTGTTTGTGTTATCCTCTATTTTCCTCCACTACAATCAACAAACTTTGACCTCGTTCCACTCCTTGTGTTTTCTTACGATACCCTTCTAATCACCGTGGCTATAAGTGCTATGATTTCTCAAACAACAAAATTATCATTTCTCTCCATATGGTATTTGATGAATCTACCTTTCCGTTCTCTAAAATTCATACTCGTACTACTTCAACATATCATTTCTTGGATGCAAGTTTATCACAAATTGCTATCTAGCACATTCTATCCTCCCCGTCCACACCAAACACGAAGCCTAATTTCCCTAAGTTAATCTAGTCCACTTCACTCTCCACTCTCTTCTCCTGGTGATATCTCGCCTCCCCAGCCCATCCCAACTATGACTGCTCCCCATGCTCTGTGTTTCCCTGTTGCTAGACCCAACACAACTCCTTCTGCCTAATCTTCCCCTCCTTCCTAGCGTGCTGTTGTCTCATATTTTCCCAGCCTAGATTTCCCCTCCCTCATCTTGTTGGTGTGGATTTTGATGAAACTTTTAATCCTGTGGTTAAACCAGCTACCATCCATACTGTACTCAGTCTTACTTAATCTAAAGATTGTCCCATTCATCAGATGAATGTTAATAATGCCTTCTTACATGGTCGTCTTCATGTGACTATCTTTATGCATCAGCCTATGGGATTATGTGACCCTGACCATCCAGACTATGTTTGCTTCCTCCAAAAATATCTCTATTGCCATAAACAAGCTCCCCGGGCTTGCTATCAACGATTTTCTAACTATGTTTCCTTTATTGGTTTCATCCACGGTCAATCTGATCACTCTCTATTTATTTATCATCATGCTAGTGACATTACTTATGTTTTACTCTATATGGATAATATTATTCTCAATACATCTTATATAGCTCTTCGCCGGAAGGTTATGTCTCTACTTGGATCTAAATTTTCCCATGGAAGATTTGGATCTTCTCAGTTATTTCTTGGGTATCGGTGTTACCCGACACTCTAGTGGTTGTTTTTTTTGCTGGAAAAATATGTATTTAAGATCATTGATCGCGTTGGGATGTATTCATGTAAACCTACTCACACTCCAGATGACACCAAATCCAAGTTAGGTGCTGACATGAGTGATCCCTATATGGATCCGAGTACATATCGTAGTTTTGCAGGTGCATTATAATATCTCATTTTCACTCGTCCTAACATCTCCTATGCAGTTCAGCAAATTTGTATCTATATGCATGATCCCCGGGACGCTCATATGACCGCATTGAAAAGCATTATTCATTGTGTTCAGGGAACTTTCAACTGTGGACTCCATCTTTATAAATGTGTCTCAACCTCTCTTATCTTTTATACTAATGTTGATTTGGTTGGACGTCTTGTTACTCATTGTTCAACCTCTGTGTATCGTATTTTCCTTAGTGATAATTAGTGTCCTGGTCCTCTAACGCCAACCTACTTTATCCTGTTCCAGTGTTAGGCCGAATACAGTGGTGTTACAAATGTAGTAGTTGAAACGTGTTGGCTCCGAAACTTATTGCTTGAACTTCATTACCAGTTTACAAAGCTACATTAGTATATTGCGACAATGTAAGTGCGATTAATCTTTCTGGTAATCCCGTGCATCATTAGAAAACAAAACGAGTTGAAATGGATATCCACTTCGTAGGCGAGAAAATTGCTCGAGATGAAGTTCGCGTTCTCCAAGTTCCCTCCTGCTACCAAATTGCTGATATTTTCACTAAAGAGCTTCCCCTATTTTTTTTGGATGAGTTTAGAGCTAATCTTGGTGTGCGTCAACCTCCCGCTTTCATTTTCGGGGTGTTTTAGTATGTATTGTATTGTATCCAATGTATACCGGTCAAAGATTAGTTGAGATATTTTAGGATAGCTTAGATCCTAATTACATTGTATATATTGTTAACCTAATGAATGATATGGCAAAGAAATTACTTCCTACGATTTCAATCTTTAATTAGGTTTCATCTTTTTTTTTCTTTGCCTTCCTTTTCTTTTTATGCCCTTTTCCTTTTGTTCTCATTTCTACTTGAAATTCATATTTTTGTTGTGCATTACAGGAATTCATTAGGTTTTAATTCATATAAATTGGATTGTTTCAAGTGAATATTTGACACTATCTTCGAGCTTCACTCTAGTGTCTTAGCTTCCATCTCTAGTAGAACTAGGAAGGCAAAGATGAAGGATGCTTATGAACTTTCAGCTAGTTTGGTGGAATAGATTCATCATTACTAAATTAGTTCCAGTCTTGCTCTTGTTCTAATATTATGTTTTTTGTGGTAAGGTAGGTTAGGGTTTGGAAAGGGGAAGGTGTTTTGTGGCAGGGTAAATCATGTGTTGGGGAAGGGGAAGGTGTTTTTGGGCGGGATGAGTCACGGTTGGGGAAGAGGAAAGGGTAGTTTTAGGGGTTGGAGTAGTTTTAGGGGTTAAGGTGGTAAGGGATCGTTTTGGGGGGTGGGTAAGGGGGTGGTTTCGGAGGTTGGTGTGATGGGTGGGCGGGGGTGGCTGGGGTGATGGATTTAATTAACTAAGATTAATAGGGGTTTAACTAGAATAAATAAGGATAATTAGCATTAATTTAGTTAATTATAGGTTATTTGGAATAATTAGGTTGATTTGCCTTTGATAACTAACGAAAACTTGACGTTGTTAGTCATTAAGGGTATTTGGTGGATTTAATCTGAATCACAAGAGAATCTGGTGCATTTTTTAAACAAGATGGGTACCTGCTGCATTTCATGAAATCTGAGGGGTATTCGGTGAATAAACCGAAAATTAATTTATAAAATCAAAAGCCTATGCGAGTTGGTAACCGGTTATGGAACAAGTTCCCACCATTTTGGACTAGTTTTGAAAAATTTGTACCCGATTTAGTTGGTCATTGGTTCCGAAATCTCAAAACTGGTTGAGTCTGGGTCTAGTTCTAGCTTTTTTGATCGGGTATCCGGTTTGCTCACTCTTATAATCTACCATTGGAATATTGCTTTGATTTATCAAACATGTGAAAATGTTATAAGCTAATTTAAAAAGGTAACTTTTTGCGCTTATGCTTCTTTTTGTTTTCGTGTAATTGATACTTAGCTTAATCAATTTCAAACAGTGTAAGAGGAGACCAGTTATAAACTTACATGAAATCATTCAAGTTGGACCATTTTGGACCTAATTATTCATCATATTCATTAGTCAATATCATCTGGTCTAGTAGGTTTAACACCCACGCGACATGCCATCACCGTGGCCAAAAAATCCTAAATGGCTTCTTAATATGTGAAACCACTTAAACTTTTGTGGGTCTATCAAGCCAAATTAGTTGTAGTGGTAGTATTTAGTTGTAGGAGCAAGCTTATACTCATGGAATTAGTTATTAGTTATAGACTAGAAGTTAGGTATAGTTGTCAAATTAGGTGTTTGAAATAGGTATTCAGCACCCAATAACTCTTGAAATAGTAAAACTTATTGAAATTGTACTTTAAGGCAATATTTAGTAGACTAGTAGCTCTACAAGTGATACCAAGCTTGTTTGGTGTAGTTGGTTGGAGATTGACCTTGTTACCTTAATCTCACAAGATCAAATCCTTCCAATTTTCCTACTTGGTGGTAATGATCCCCTTATTTTCTCCTTAATCTAAAAGTGTTTGATCAACGAGTAACAAACTAAGAAATTGAGAGAGTTGAGTTCTAGTCGGTTTTTCCTATTAGCTATTTTCAAACACTACTTGTTTAAGCTATAAACAATGAGGTCACTCCTTAATTTCTCTACTAATGAGTTTAGGTTTCAGTGGGGCAGGTACGGAGGATGATCCCTCCACCCTGTACCAGCCTAAAAATCTCATTCACATTCTTCGTCCCACCCACATTGGAGGAGATATATGTTAGAATTTTATTATAATATAACAAGTGAATGATGTTGTAGCACAAATGATTTGAATTGAGAAAGTTGAATAATCAAAATACTAATTGATTATAGATTATAAAATAGCTACATAATGTTAAATTCAAGTTGGTCTTAAAAAACAAAAAGCAAACTAGTAACAAAATATGACCAACGATAATAACTATGATGATCAAAACACTGAAATTGAGCATCTCCACTAATATAAATTAATCAAAACCTAACTCTAATTCTGATGTTTCATATTTTTATATAGATTTTAGGTACAGTTAGGTTGCATTTTCGGAGTATTTTGGTGCATTATAGATCATAATTGCATACTATTACATAATTTGCGAGATATTACTCCTTTTGTGTGTGTTTGGTATTGTTTGATGAATTTCAAGTATTGAGGACATAATTGGAGTATTATTGGACAAAATTGAGTAAGTAGAAGCAATTAAAAGAAATCTACGTTAATAAGGATCGTTTTGGATATCTTTGAGTGTAATTTGGAGCTAAATTGGAGTTGGAACTCAATGAAAGAATTCTAGAAATTGAGCCATGGCTACTCTTTTATTCGTAACTTCTAACTCCATAATGATAATTTGATGATTCTAGCGCCATTAAAAAGTAGGTTTGAAGAGCTCTCTAATAATAGGTTTCACGACCCAATGTAAGTTATATTATAGGAAATATAGGCTTTGCAAGTTGAACCTGTTTTGCTATGATGATTTAATAGGTTTTCCTTATCTCGTAAACTAGTTTCCTATTACTAGTATTAGGAGATACAATTTTAGGTTAGAGTATTTCTAATTAGGTTAGGATATCTATCATTCATTCTTAAAAGTACGCATTCTTTTATTTTTAGATTTTCCTCTCTAGTTTTTCCCTAGTTTATTTCCTATTCTTATTTTGGAGTTTTAAGATTGTGACTTGGACCAAGATTTCAGATTCCTCTTCTATTCAACCATTGCTAGTCAAGTTTTATTTTTTTTCTCTTCTCCTTATTATATTTTAATAATTTTTTCAATTAATTTTGTTGTTTTTATTGCCATGATTAGTGAGTAGTATTTTTATCGCTAGGATTGAGTTAAACCCTAGTATGGATTGATCATGTGATCTGTCTCTAGTTCCCAGGTTGTTGAGTTATATGCTTAGGGTTTCATAGGATTGTTCCTGTTGTCAATTTTGCATCTTGATTTAGCCCACATTTTATATTATCAATGAAAGTTAGAGCTGCGATTAGGATTATTTGTTTAATTCTAAATTTTTATTGTTAATTAAGTTCATCAACGAAAGTTGAGTCTTGATGATTTCGATAATCTCATTGATTTGAATTCTCCCATGAAAAAAGGTGAGAACTAGAATTGTTAATTATTTGAAATTGGTTCTTAGTGCTTCCAATTATATCTGTAAGCCATGAAAATAGGAGACATAAATATTAGTTAGGCCTTTTGCTATCACGAAAGTGAGCTCTAGGTATTGAGAAATAACCGACAATTTAGTTTCAGTTTGCAACTAGTATGCTTTATTACTGAGTCATAAGGGAATGTCAATCTCGCCTAAGCTATAATTGAATAACTGGGATGTAAATTATATTTTGATCAATTCATATTAGTGGTGATGCTTAATCGATCTTAGTGTTTAATTATCATAGTATTAATCTTTGATCATCTTTTGTTATTAGTTTAGTTATTAGTCTATATATTTTTCTTGATATCTGGATTGTGTAGTTATTTCATAGTCGAGAATCAACTAGTGTTTAATCTTGCACCTCCTTGTGTCCAACCTGTATATGCTACGACACCGTTACTTGCAATATTAAAATCTTGTTAGGTTTTTATTTTAATACTGCAAGTGATAAAAACATCAACATCTCTACTCTCCATAGGTGACTCTTCTTCTCATCTCTCAACAACACCAACATGATAACAAGTATCTCTCAAACAAGGAGCATTTGAAGCCGTGTGGAATTCAAATTCCACCTTGTCATTTGATAAGTCAATAATAGTTCATATTTTAGATGCGTTTTTAAGTCTCATTTAGCTTATTTTAGAGCATTTAGGACTAACTCTTGATTTATTTTGGCTCTTTTTAGTTCCATGTTACTTCACGAGGTGTTTTGTTATGTTTGAGTTAATTTTTCACGTTAATCAAACATATTCAATCGCTTGTGAGGTGTTGTAGATGGCTATAGAAGTGAAGATGGGCTGAAGCAGGTGAACACGAACATGTTCTATGAGACACGTCCGTGTCCTTTAGCTGTAATTCAAGGAAGCATGTTTTGAGGGCGACACATCCGTGTCACCATGCTCTCCACAAATTACAATGGCTACTGATTTCAATTTTCCAAGTGATTTTGCTGAATTTTCATATCACAATTGGCGTCTAGACGTCAAGACATATTATAACATCACCATGCACACGGTTGTGACGCAAAGAAGATGATGAAACACTACTCCGACAATTAGCTTTAAATGAGGATATATGATGATGGACTGGACTTTGTGCTTTGGAAAGATTTTTGCGGATATGTGCTTAGATAGAAAATTTAGCCATCGGCCCCACGGTAGGCGCTAAATTGTTTATGCCAAAAATTGACTAAGGGACAATGTTTGGTTGGGATATTGAAAACTAGAATAAAACAAGAGAAATAAAGGATAGAATTCAAGTAACAAAAATAAAGAAAGGGAAGACAAGAAACGATGATACGTAAAACCCCAATGAAGATGGGTAAAGACCACGGGTGGCTTGTGAATCTATCAATCCACTATGAAGACGATGTTAAATCCACATTTAATACATGTACATTGGATGTTTATATGATGCTCATCTTTGCTAATCTAAATTGTATAACTAAGAGAAGAGTTTAGAAAATATATTCACTTATGATGATCGTGGAGTGGGAGGTGTTCTAGTGATGATGGCCTTTGATGATGTAACTTTTATAGGTTAACTAAAGACACACATGTCTCCTACAATATAGGACATAGTGGTTGTATCCATCACTTAGTCCTCTTGTTGTTTGTAAACTACTCAAAGTAATATACATTGTGTTGACTCGTTCTACAGTAGTAGTAAGTGCTTCTTGGATTATAGGTACGAATGCAACAACTTTGTCTGGTCTATTACTCCTTCTCCTCAGCCAACTGCATCTGTCGCGTCAATCAATACAACTAAGGTCACAAATTAGTTATAAATGTCATTGATTGGCTCCTTGATTCTCTCCAACTGTTTGACCTTGATTGGCAAATAATCCTTTATCCCGTGAGTCATTTAAAAAGTCAAGTGAGTGGAACAAGGATCCGACAAATATAGGAACAACTTTTGACTTTTTTTTTATATTGGTAACCACCTCCTAGTATTTGGGGATTTCTTCTGAGTTGGTTATGTTGCTGGCCGTCGATTGTTGACTTTCGGGCATCACAACGATACTCACCTTTCATCGCGACGTCACGTTCTTGCCGTCACGATGTTAATGATCCGTCATGCGGACATCATTTGTCGCTTGTCCAGACATCACTCACCTGTCATTCGACCATCATCCAGACGTCATTCATCCGTTGTCCAGACATCACTTGTTCGTCATCCATACGTCAGCGTCACCCGCCTGTCTTCCAGACGTCATTCGTCCGTCGTCCTCATCCGTCGTCCAGACGTTACTCACCTGGCATCCAGATGTCATTCATCTGTTGTCCAGACGAACTTAACCGTCATCCAGATGGAATCAATTATCGTCCAATATAACTCAACTGTCACACCACACGAAATCAATTGTCGTACAGACGGAATCAACTATCATCCTGACGTCACTGTACAAGGATAGTGAAGACCACGACTAAACTGTGTTAGTTACTGCTGCATTATTGTGTTATTCGTCCTTCACCCATAGATCTTGGCGAATGAAAATGCTCATTGTTGTACGGTCTAAGTCCATGGATTTCTGGTAGGTCGAAATTCTCCACCAAAAAGCAGAACAAGGGTGCCTATAAGAAAGTCAAGGGGCGAAAAAAATGCTAGCTAAGTCAACATAAGGAAAATATTTTTTAATTGTGTGTGTTTTCTCCTTTTTTTTTTCTTTGTTGTTGTTGTTATTGTTGTTTGTTTGTTTGTTCTAGATAACGCTAGTAGAAAGAACATGAATTGCCGCGGTTTTCAGATAGCTTATTGCGGCTGATATTTGTGCGCAGCAAATCAAGGCGCATTAATAAGGTAATAATCTATTGTTGTAGTTTTTATCTGTAACAACATATTATCCTATTATTGTGGTCGTTTAGAAAAACAACATCAATAGGTGAGTAGGGAGTTTTTCTCATTACTTAAAATCATTTCATCTAGCAGTTGATTACAAAAAACCAACGTAGATTGCAAAAGGCTTGATAATATTAACCGCGTGATAGATAAATAGAATAAATTACAACATAAATCAAACACCTCAAGAACATAAATCCGAAAACCCCTAATTCCATAAAAACACTAGATAAATCCAATACCTCAAATCAACACTAAATAAAACCAACAAATAATTAACTAAAATGCTAAGATTATGCAAAAAATCAGCAAAACTAGATCAGAGAAAACAAGAATGAAACAAAGACAAATAAAAAAAATCCTAGACCTGTCCTCTAATTTACAAGAAATAAAAATAAAAATAAAAACCTAATTGTAGGAAAAATAAGAATACAATAACGAAGTCCTCCACCGCTCGAATTTCGTTGTGTTGATTCCAGCTTCGGCGCTTGAATCCTGCCGCGACAAGTGTTGCTCCATCGCCTGAATTCCGTCGTGCCAATTCCAGCTTCGTTGCCTGAATCCCACTACGACAAGTGTCGCTTTATCGCCTGAATTTTGTCACGATAAGTGTAACTTCATTGCCTGAATTGACCACCATAAGTCTCACTTCAGCTCCTAAATTTTGCTTCACCACTGCCTAAAGTTCACCTAAATTTAGAGGATGTCAGACGGGGTAAGTGACAACGGCAAAAGCAGTTGGGAAGCTCAATAAATGAGAAAGACGCGAGGGAGTCGAAAGAGGCATACTCGATTGGGACATCGAGGCGAGAGAGGCTAGATTAGAGAGGGTGAAATAGGCACGAGTGCACCCAGACCATTGACGATAGGGAAGGGGAATTTGAGAGATGGGGGATAGAGAGATACAAATTGAGATATGAGGGTTTGGGACAGAGATGGAGGGAAATTGCGAGAGATATTGGGATGCGTTGTTTTTTCTTACACGATATATTGTTGCGTATTGCTAAAATCGCAGCAATTTAATATTATTCTACTAGTGTAAGCAAATTGAACCGAGTGTAAATTAGCTTATAATCTACAGGGAAAAATTACAAAGGGAGAAGTAATAAGGAAAGTAAAAGGAAGAGAGGGTTAGAGGAATTTGAGTTGCCTCGAAAAAGCGTTCATTTAAAGTTAATAAGCTCGACTCCTCAGAAATCAGTCGATATTTGGTAGAAGGGATAGAAAAAACAATTGCTTCCCTTGCATTGGCTCACTGGTGACATAATGCTTGAGGCGACTACCATTCACCTCAAAAGAGTCGGCTGCTTCACTAGTGACCTCCACAGAACCATATGGAAAGACCTTAGTAACCTGGAATCTAGACCACCTAGAGCGTAGTTTACCAGGAAAAAGCTTCAATCTGGAGTTGAATAAGAGGACGGAGTCACCAATATGGAATTCGCGTCTCATAGTTAGCTTGTTGTGCCACTTCCTGGTTCTCTCTTTGTAGAGACGTGAACTCTCATAAACATCTAAACAGTTATCATCAAGCTCGTTCAATTGCAAAGCTCGATGTTCACCCGCTCGGTCAAAGCCATAATTTAGGCTTTTGATAGCCCAAAAATGCTCTGTATTCTAGCTTGAAGGGTAAGCGACATACCTTTTCATATATTAGACGATAGGGTGTGGTACTAATAAGAGGCTTAAAGGTTGTCCTATATGCCCACTAGTCTTAAATGCACGCAATGCGTGCGATCATGTGTGATAACAAATGAAGTAAAAATAAAATTAATTGGGTAAAAAACTGTTTTTATATTTTTTTTCTTTCTCAAAAAACTAATGTTCAATTTAAATGTCTTACTTCCCCCCTTTTTCATTCAAATGAAACAGTTAGTTATCTTCTTTTCTTTTCTTCTTTTATTCCTTTTATTTTTTATTTTTTGGTGTCCCCCATGTCTTGCCTTATATAATAGAGATAGTGC
The DNA here is from genome assembly GCF_026745355.1 of Beta vulgaris subsp. vulgaris. Taxonomy (NCBI): domain Eukaryota; kingdom Viridiplantae; phylum Streptophyta; class Magnoliopsida; order Caryophyllales; family Amaranthaceae; genus Beta; species Beta vulgaris. Next base: position 12,188,288 of record NC_079209.1, read on the forward strand.
ATCATCAAACTTTATAGACCAATCCTTGTGCAATCTATCCACGATCTTCTCAATTATAGATTTGATCTCCCTATTTGAAATCTAAACTTGTCCACTTGTTAACGGATCATAGAAAAGACCAGCGCGATGTTGCACACCATATTTCTTGAGAAGAGCTTCGATCTTTCGTCCAATAAAGTGACTTCCTCCATCACTAATCACAACTTAGGAGACACCAAAGTGGGGAAAGATTACCTTCTTGAAAAAAACTTGGAAACCACGCGAGCATCATTCGCTGGAGAAGCCAGAGCTTCCACCTACATGAATACATAGTTAAAGGCTACCAAGATAACCTTGTTCGAATTAGAAGATGGGAATGGTCCCATAAAGTCAATATCCCACACATCAAAGATCTTAACCTCGAGAATGAAATTGAGAAGCATCTTGTTTCAATGTGAAATATTCTTTGTGGGCTGACATACATCACATGCCTTGACAAAATGATGAGCATCCTTGAATAGAGAAGGCCAATAAAAACCACATTACAACAACTTTGCGGCGGTTTTAAAAGTACTAGCATGGCCTTCACAAGGCACATCATGGCAATGAGAGAGAGAGCATATGTCACCTCTTTTCTGGCAAACATCGACGAATGAGCACATTGGCACAAGACTTATAAGACAAGGATCATCGTAAAAGTAATGTTCAACATCATGGAAGAACTTCTTGCGTTGATAGGAAGAGTAATCAGGAGGACAAACTCCACTAGCCAGAAAATTCACAACATCAGCAAACCAAGGAGATGGACCAAGTCTAGTAGAGTAAATACAGAATAATTGATCATCGAGGAAGGAATTGTCGATTGGGATATGATCTTTTAGATCTTCTAAGGTGAGACGAGAAAGATATGGTCCACTACGACATTGTTAATTCCTTTCTTGTCCTTGATCTCCATGTCAAACTCTTGGAGAAATAGTATCCAACGAATCAAACAGAGCTTGGCATCCTTTTTGCTAATAGAAACTTGAGTGTCGCATGATTTGTATGCACTATCACCTTCGATCCTACCAAAGACGATCGAAACTTCTCCACAGCAAACACAACACCTAGCAACTCCTTTTCAGTGGTGACATAGTTTATCTGAGCACCATATAATGTTTTACTAGCATAGTAAATAACATGCATCTTGCCATTGTGCTTTTGCCCTAATACAGTGCCAACAACATGGTCACTGGCATCACTCAATAGAAGACTCCAATTTGGAGGTTGAATAATGAGTGCAGAAATCAATGCATTCTTCAACTTGTGAAAAGCTTCAAGACAAGCATCAGTAAACACAAATGGGATATCTTTGGCTAAGATTTCGGTCAAGGGTCTAGAGATTTTAGAGAAATTCTTGATAAAATGGCGATAGAACCCCGCATGACCAAGGAAACTCCTTACTCCTTTTAAATTGATTGGGGATGGAAGCTTCTCTATAATCTCGACTTTTGCTCTATCGACGTCGATATCCTTATGAAACACAACATGGGCTAGGACTTCCCCTTCTTACACCACAAAATGACACTTCACACAATTGAGTAATAAATGGACTTCTTAACACCTATGTAGCACTTTTTCAAACATTCATCAAAAGAAGTACCATAAATAGAGAAATCATCCATAAAAACTTCCATAAAGTGTTATATAGCTTAGATAAAATATCTATCATGCATCTTTGAAAAGTCGTTGGAACGTTACATAGACCAAATGACATCCTTCGATAAGCAAAGGTGCCATAGGGACATGTAAAAGTCGTCTTCTCTTGGTCACTTGGGTGGACAGAATTTTGGAAAAAATCAGAAAATTCATATAAGTAACAAACGAAGGATGTTTTGCAAGATGCTCCAACATTTGATCAATAAAAGGGAGAGGGTAGTGATCCTTACGAGTAGTCTTGTTCAAATTACGGTAGTCGATGCATGGTCTCCATCCAGTGATAGTGCGAGTGGAGATGAGTTCACCATTTTAATTTTTCACAACTGTCATGCCGCCTTTTTTGGGAACGACTTGAACTGGGCTTAACCACTTACTATCGAAGATAGGATAGATAATGCCGACCGCAATGAGTTTCAAATCTTCGTTCTTCACAACTCGTTTCATATTAGGGTTAAGGCAGCATTGTGACTCAATAGATGAAGGATTTTCTTGTTCTAGCAAAATTCTATGAGTAAAAAAAGATGGACTGATCCCCTTAATATTATCAATAGTATACCCAATGATACTAATATACTTGCGAATAAGACATAGCAACCGTTCAAGTTAAGATTCATTAATTTCACTATTCATAATAATAGGATAGGTTGAATTTTCACCCACAAAAGCATTTCAAATTAGAGGGGAAGGGTTTCAACTCGACCTCAACAAAGCTTAGAACACTCCTTATTCATGGCTTGATCAACTTGTAGGACCTCCAATAGGGGATTGTCGTTCTCACAAATCGGTGCATCATCTAACATCTTCCAGTAAACTGTAGTATCTTCATCATGAACCCCATCGTAAGTTAGACAGCGTTGGAGAGCAGTAACATCTCTACTCTCCGTAGGTGACTCTTATTCCCATCCCTCAGCAACATCAACATGATAACAAGTATCTCCAAAAGAAGGAATATATAAAGCTTTGTGGAGTTCAAATTCTACCTTGTCTTTACCCATATTGAGAGACAATTTATCACGTTCCATATCAATCAAAGCTTCACCACTAGCAACACATGGTCTACCTAGCATGATTGGAGTGTGCACATCTTCCGGCATCTCCATGAAAAAAAGTCACACGGGCTTGTCAATTTACCAAGTTGGATGGATCCTCGCTCCAAAACCCCCAAAGGATATCTGATAGAACTATTTGCTAGATGTAAAGAGACGGGAGAAGGGATAACATCAGCAAAGTTAATCTTCTTGAGAATAGTATTAAGAGTGAGACTTATATTGGCTACAAGATCACAGAGTGTCCTTTGAATGTTCACATCCCCAATGGAACAAGGAATCAAGAAGCTTCCAGGATTACTCAACTTTTGGAGGAAGCTTATTAGATTGGGTTGTGCAACTTATTGTTTGAAAGCTCTTCAAGCATAATTTTCAATGCTGCTAAAATCATTCAATTATCAATATCGAGTCATAAGGTATGGATAAAAGAGTAAACATAACTCAATTTCCACAAATTCGATCTTTATCAAATTCCAACTTCATTTTAACTCCTAATTGCACTCAAAGATATCAAAACGATCCTTATCAACGTAGCTTGCTTCCAGTTGCTCCTAATTACTCAAACTTGTTCAATGATACTCCAATTATGTTTTTAATACTTGAAATTCATCAAAGAATACAAAACACACACAAAAGGAGTAATATTTCGCAAATTAAGTAATAGTATGCAATTATGAACTACAATGCACCTAAATATTCCTAAAATGCAACCTAAATACACATAAAACTATATAAAGATACGACACATCACATCCCAGTCATTCAATTATAGCTTAGGTAAAATTGACATTTTCTTATAACTCACTAATAAAGTACAGATGCATATCGAAGCTAAGTCCTTACTTAATCATTAATACCTAGAGCTCATTTTCGTGATAGCAAAAGCCCTAACTATCATGCATGCATGTCTCATATTTTCATGGCTTACATACACAATTAACATCATTCAGAGCCAATGTCAAAACATTTTTCAATCCTAATTCTCACCTATATATCCTCATGGGAGAATTCAAATTAATGACAAGATTATCTAAATTAGATCCAACTTTCGTTGATGAACTCAATTAATGAAATAACCATCTAACAACAAATGGATCCTGAATTGATTTCAGTTGCAACTTTCCTTGATAACATATAATGAGGACTAAATCATGATATTGATTCACTACTAAAGCAATCATCAAACCCTAAGCATATAATCCAATAACATAGAAATTAGAGAAAATTCATATAATCAATCCATGTTAGGGCTTAACGCAAACTTAGATGAAAAACATACTTACTAATCATAGGAACAAAAAAACAAACTTAATTAAAAACATAATTGAAATAAATAAAGAGAGGTAAAAGAAATACTTGATTAATAATGCCGGAGTAAAAGATAAATATGAAATCTTGTACCAACACTCAATCTTAAATCTTCGAATTGCAACTAAAAGTAAACTAGGGCTAAAAATAATAAAATGTAGAATAATATCTAAATTTTTATCTGCAACGACTAAGTTAAGACTTGTCGACTTTCCTAATACTATAGCAAGCTCAACTCTTTTCTCACTAGTTAGTCATTCACTTGCTCACCTATTAAATAACTCGATCCTAACCCAAATCAAACAACTCAACTACATGTCTACAACCTATAAGTCGTTCGTATGATGTAGTAACTAAAAAGAGAAAGAGGGAGCAACATAACCTCTCGAACTCGACTCGAGTCGGCCTACCCGCCTAAGGCACAAAGTCACTATGTGCTTCCAAACTCCAAAGTCTTTCCCTCATAGATGACTTGTAAAACCTCCACATAGTCCACCTTCTTCACCCTCACTCAGATCTCAAAATCCCCAAAACAATGTCTCCTCTAACCTCCACCTTTCTCCTCTCTCTCCTCCTCACCCTCTCCCTCACAACCTCCTCCGACCTCCTCTCCGACCTCCAACACCTCCAATCCACCTCCCCCAACGGCGTCATCCGTCTCAATGACCAGCTCCTAAACCGCATCATCTCCCTCCCTCGTCCCCGCCCTTTCTCCTTCCTCATCTTCTTCGACGCCGCACAACTCCACGACAAATCCGAACTCCAACTCCCCACTCTCAAATCCGAATTCTCAATCCTCTCTTCCTCTTTTCTCATCAACAACCCCACTTCCCCCAATCATCTCTTCTTCTTCGACATCGAATTCAAAGACTCTCAACGCTCTTTCGCTCTCTTCTCCGTCAACTCTCTCCCCCACATCCGTCTCGTCTCCCCCAATGTCCAGGTTCTTAAAGATTCCGACCATATGGACCCTGGTGATTTCTCTCGACTCGCTGAGTCAATGTCTGAGTTCGTCGAGTTAAGGACTAAACTCAAGGTGGGTCCACTTCATCGACCACCTATGTTCTCTGGTAAGCAGATCGCCTTCTTTTGCCTTGTTTTCATCATGTGGGTCCCATTTGCGGTGAAGAAGGTTGTTGCTGGTCAGACATTGTTGCATGATTATAAGTTATGGTTGTTTGGTGCGGTTTTTGTTTACTTTTTTAGTGTTTCTGGGACTATGCATAATATAATTAGGAAGATGCCTATGTTTATAACTGATAGAAATGATCCAAATAAGTTGGTGTTTTTTTACCAAGGGTCTGGGATGCAATTGGGTGCTGAGGGTTTTGCTGTTGGTGGTTTGTATACTCTTGTTGGTTTGCTTCTTGGTTTTGTTACTCATGGACTTGTTAAGGTTAGGAGTGTTAAGTTTCAGCGGATCGCTATGGCATTGGCTTTGATCGTTTCGTTCTGGGCTGTTAAGAAGGTTGTCTTTCTTGATAATTGGAAGACCGGCTATGGCGTTCATGCCTACTGGCCGTCCAGTTGGTGATTTCTCAAGTATTAAGTTGGAATTTTGTTGGTTGTAACTTGTAAGAACGTTTGATTAGAATGTGTAACCATTGACATTTTTGTTGTTGCCTCGGACATATACATAGAATGGAAAGTTTGAGCGTAGCTTCTTTGAGTTGTATGCTTTTGATAGATTATCTAGTAGATATGTTTTTGCTTAATGTTAATCTGATTTTTCATGTGTGATGTACACTGTGATTGGGATATGCATAATTTGCTCCTAGATGGAGATGGGTGTATGGCAGAAGTTAGATTCATGAACTACTAATTTGGCTGATAGTGCGGTACCGAAACAAGTGAGATTGGGTTTAATGTGGTTTCTTATAAGATGTCTTCAACATAGCCACCTAGTGTGAGAAATCTATTGATCAGTGACTATAAGAAAAGTAGATCGATAGGTGCTAATAAATGAGTCATGTTAAGTAATTTTGGTTTTCTATTAGAATCGATGTGTTAGTAGATAGATGTCAAACAACACCACAAGTCACAACTACCCAGTGCAGTGGTGAATTCTGGTGATTGAATGGTGGATGAGGGTGTGCGAACTGAACAGGATATTATTAGGATGTGATGTACCTGTAGAATCAGCAAAATAGCTGCTTGTCCCGAACCTATGATGTTCCCTTTGCTTGTCGGGCCTGTTCTCTTTGTTGAACTTGAAGTGGGATGAATTAGAATGTGAAAGTGTTTGATTCCAATTATCTAAAGGGGGCATATTGTCTTGATGATGGATATCATTCTTCATTTTGTACTCAGTAAGGGATTAGTTCCTGTTATCAGATTAATGCACTTGAGAGGATTATATACCTCAGGCATGATAGATGATAGACCTTTCTATCTGAATGTGTGCTTTGAATTGGAAAAGAACAGAAGGAGAAAAGAAATGGATCTCTGGTAACCCTCATTCTGTGGCTGTTGTCTTCCTTGTTTTGCTGATACCAACATTTTTACAGAACCCACATTTTGTTTTTCCTGCAACTTGGAAATGGACCAGGACTCCAGGAGTCTCTAGTTTTGAAGGTTTTCTTAGTTTAGTTCCATGTGAATTAGTGGACTGAGGTCTTGGGGTGGCATGTAATAAGAGACTGTCAGGTTTTTATTTTGCTCCAGGAGATTAATATGTATGTCATGTTTCTCACTTTAGAAACACATCTTTTATTAGAAACTCTTACACTTCATTTGGAGAGCAATGATGGAGTGAAAGAAGGGGAAGGGGGATAAAGAGGGAACAGTGACCTTGCATATTCCTTCCAAATCTTCCATGTATTCATTAAGAAATAAGAATATGGAAAGAGTTGGTTTATTAAGAGCGGAAACAAATGTATGCTTTTAGTTCAATTCCCTTTCCTTCCCTTCCTCCACGTTGTATCCAAACAAGGAAAAATAATCTACTTTTCCCTCCGAATTCCCTATCCAAATAAACTACTAGGAAATTTTAAAACCTCTAAATCCCTATCTCTAGGCTTTTAGTCTTTGCGGGCCTTTGATTTCTACCAATCTCTTAAAAAGGGTGATTAGTATGAGGTTCGTGACTTCTAAGGGGATATAATAGATGTTATTCCCCTCTTTTAAGAAGTTCTTTCTCTAACCAAGATTGGCAAGGTTTCTACACCCATTACTGTCAATAGTAAAAGGACCACAAAAAAGTTGGGCAGCCTGAGTGGATAAGGTGCCATATCCTAGCTACTCCTCTTAGTTCTGTTTTCATATGTGCCTATGGCTCAGGGCTAAGGCACATTAACGAATTTGAGTGATTAATACACAAAGCCAAGAAAACTGGGTTCTTTTAGCTCTTAAGATGTCAGGGAACTTAAGTTCCTTCACCATGCTTATCTCCATGCAACATAGGGTGTTGCATTTGCTAAGATATGCAACTCTGGCTACAGCATTGGGAGATAGATACAAAAATTCTTTCCTCATCTTGTGCAAATGTTGTTGCTCTTCAGTTAGTATACGTTGTATTATTTCCATAATATCTGACACCGCCCTGTAGAAGATTTTAGCAGAATGTTCAGGATTTAGCTGTCTGATAGATTGATACCCAAGATTGAAACTCTGCAGCTTATATTTTCAACGCTTTTATGGTTTATCAGATGTTTACTGTTATTTTGTTAGTATATCAGATATCAGAAAATTCTCTTTTTCCTAAGAGCTGTGGTCTAAGTTTGCAGTCTGCCTTATTGTACTTGGAGGGGAAAAAAAGGGTGATATAAAGTGAACTAGCCTTTCACAGGACTTCTACTTACTACCTAGGAGTACTACTTAAGGGCCTTAAATATGTACCTGGTGGGGCGGGGATGGGTCAGATATTATGGGTTCGGGTACCCATGCGAGTGGTGGGGCGGGGATGGGGATTGGAATTTTATGCGGGTGCGAGTGTGGAGGTACCATCCTCCGCACCCGCCCCGCCCAATTGCCATCCCTACTTAAGGCCCATTTGGTAGCTAGTAATAAAGGAATAGGAATCAAATAAGGTAATGGCAATGGTAATGAAGGAATGGATATGAGATTTGGTAATGGTAATAAGTTTGTTTGGTATGTATCAACAAAGAATGGTAATGGAATGAGAAATCTCATTCTTTGCATTTGGTATATAATGTAATTGGATTCCCCACAAGATTTTATTTTGTATTTAACACACTGTTAAGTTTTAATCCTTCAATTTTTTTCTAGAAACTTATTGTCACTATTTTCCCTCTTGTGAGATGACATGATTTTCGTAACAAACACTTTTATATCCAATTTCTTTTATATAAAAAACATGTTTATAATTTAATACTACTACAAAAAAGTAGAAGTATTAATTTGTGTTGAATAAAATATTACAAAACTCACTTTATTTTTATATAAAAGGAAATGAAAATTGCAAAACCAACTATAACATCAAACAACTATATATTTGAAACCATATGATCTTCAAGTTCTTTTAAAAAGTTACTACCTCCGTTTCTTTTTAATCTACACACTGTCTTTTTTAGTCCATTTCTTTTTAATCTACAAACTGTTGCTTTTTCTATATTTTGCAACCTAGCACATCTACTTTTTCCTCTTTTTCCACCCATGTCATTCACTTTTTAATATTTTAACCCACTCTTTTGTTTCTCTCTCTCATCTCTCACTTTTCAGTTTCTCTCTCTACCTTTTAAGTTTCTCTCTCATACTTTTGTATCTCCTCCTTGATTCTCCCCCAAAGTGAAGTGAGTAAATTGATATGAAACTGAGGGAGTACTAATTAATTATAAGTCCATGCTACAAAAATAGCAAGCCATTACGTACAACAATTTTGTTAAACAACAATGCACATCTCTTCGATAGAAAAACTAGACATATCTTCCATATATCGATCCTAATTACTTTTAAAATTGAGATTTGATGAACATAACTTTAAACTAATCGAACATACTTAAAAAAAAAAAAGTTCAACCTTTTATCATCTAAACCTATAGATGTTGAAGCTTCAACAATTTCTATAAAAAACAATTCTTCAACTTCGCTCAAAGCTTGAAAAAGCTTGGTTCTCTTTTCACCCATCTCCACATCACGCATAAATGATTTCTTCAAATCATTCATAATTACGGTGGACTCCTTCTTAACATCAATTAGAAAAACAAGTGTTTTTGACAATCCACCAAGCTCCTCATTCTCTATTTCCCTTCTTCTTTTACGATCTCCTCTACCATTAGAAGGTTCAGTTGCTTGAGTTGTAGAGCTAGCCGAGCCATTATCTTGCTTTTCACCCTCATTTTTGTTATCTCATTCGTCATCTCGAGGGCCCTTGCACATACTCCCACTTGCACGATTCTTGACATAAATCTCACATAACTTCTCATAGAGTGGAAAAGGCTTCATATAAAAAGCGAAAGCCCATCACGACCCTAAGCAAATATATGCATCACGAGGAAGTTAGCAAGACTATCATAAAACTGGAGAATTGCACAATAAAACTGAAAAAGTGTTCCCACAATTCATTAAGCTTAACAATTTTGTGTCAAGATAGAAAAGAGTAGGTGAATAGAAGCTCAGAAATGACCCTTATATTTTAAATGCAGCAGCTTAATTACTAGTACTTGAAGACAAGACAAACTACAAAAGTGATTCAAGTGTCAATTGAACTTGCAAAAATTCTCAAACTCTCAATCATGCAAAAAAAAAAAAAAGTATGAATTGAATCCACAAATTTACACACCAAAAACATCATACATCTGCAAAATTTTACTCAAAATTCCAAAATGAATCACTTACAAAGTAAGATCCCATCTACTTCACTCACAATTCAAACATTCTTAACAGTCAAATGCAAGACAACCAGATCAAATTTGTTGATCAACATTAACAAAACCAAATTTTGTATAAATCAAGACAAAAATGTTGTGGGAAAATTTGCAATCGCCCACAAAATAAAAAAAATATACTTGCTAGCATCTTCATGTAGTTTCAGCTTCTGCAAAAATGTACAAGTGAATTTGAGCAAGAACGGGAGAGAAAAAAAGAAGAGAGAAACTTTTCTCTCTCAAACAGACAATAGACACACACATACACACTCATTCAAATTATGTCCAAATTGAACAATAACTAAGGAATAGCACAATACATCCAACAGTAAGGCAGAGAATGAAAAAAAATACATAACAAAGCCAAAAATGGACAAAAATTACAAACAACCCACCTACCTAAAATTTCCATCAAAAGACTCAAAAATTAGCTGTGATTGTACTCAGAATTCACTACCCAAAATAAACCAATCAAAATCAACACATTGATTTACCCCGAAGTCCAAACTAGGCTTTGTAAGCTCAGCACATTGAATTACCCCCAAGTTTAAACTAAGCTTTGTAAGCTCAGCACATTGAATTACCCCCAGGCCCCAAGTCCAAACTAAGCTTTGTAAGCTCAATACCAAATCTAAGCTCAACCAAGTATAACACAATAAACACTTGACGCCTTCACCTACAATAACCAAACAAACCTCAAACCAACACTAAAATAGCACCAACATCAACACATCAAAATAGTATGAGTATGATATAGACTTAAATAGTGGGCGATAAGAATATAAGATAGAGCAAATTAATTGAATTTTGAGGGCAAGTAATTATTCAACCACATTGTGTATATTTTAATCAAATTGTGTATATTTTAGTCAAATTGCATATATTATAATTCAATCAAATTCAAAAATAATGAAATCATTCATTAATATTAATAATTGTATGTATTTTAATTAATATTAAAGGTTTTATGTAATAATAATAAATGATTATAAAACTTTGAAACAAAAATTCTCATGCCAGCCCCCTAGCCCGACAGGCCCACGAACCGCCGTAACCGCTTCCCGAATCGTGAAAACCGGTAACAGACTGGTATTGGCTAAGATTTTTCAGTTTATGAACAGCCCACCCAAACCATGAATTTCACAGTCTGGTCCTGGGCCGTGAAATCTCAACCCAACCCACTACGACCCATGGACCAACCCACCCAGCCCGCACCAGTGACCATCTCTAGGGGGGTACTTTGTGCCTTTAGAAAGAGCTCCCCATCGCATTTTCAATAATCCAAATGCTCTTTCAATCACATTTATAGCTGAAGCATGCTTCATGTTGTATAATTTTTCCTTTGAATTTGTTTGCTCATTCACCCTTCTCCATTCTTGATAATGTATATTTCTATATGGGACAACGACGCCTTCACAATGCTTATACCCCAAATCAGATAGATAATAGTTACATATGTAAAACGAGAAAAAGAAACAAAATCCAATAGGAAAACAATTATAATCTACTTCTATGTAAACTTTAATTCATATACTAAAAATTTGACATCTCAACCTCAGGGACTTTCAACCCATTATCTCTATCTAAAGCACTTTGAAGTACTCTTCCATTGCCTGTTGAACCTTGCCAACTAGCTAGCACATATATGAATTGCAAATCTGGTGCACATGCACCTAAAACATTGGTAGAAATAGTATTTTTTTTTCATGACCTATATATCTTTATTTGTCATCAACGAGGAAAATCACATCAAATAAAGTCTCATCTAAAGCGCCAATGCAATTCTTAAAATGAAAGTATTAATCATCAAATTTACAAGTAAACAACTAACCCTTTTAATAAATGGAAAAATGACAGATTGTTACCTTAAACGACTTCCACCTTTCATCAATACTATCCTCAGGAATCTGCTCAGGTTTCTTGAGTAAAACTCTCGAAAGTTTAAATACTGCTCTTAAAACATCATGAAAATGCCTACTAATTAATTGTTTCTCCTGATAGTTGAAAATCATATTTAATCTCTCCATATTTCTCCTCAAATGCAAGGATATGCAAGAACATAGCCGTCATTTCCTCCACTACCATATTCTTAGTATCTCTTAACCCTCCAATTTCACGAACCAATGAACAAAGGATATTAAATATATGTGACGATCCATCCTAAGTTTTTTAATGCAAGCGATATCACTTCGAAGTATCATGCCATCTAAATGTGCTAGTCTATGAATCGGATTATGTGAACTTGGTTCCCTCAACATCCTTCATATTCGTCTCCTTAAAATATAAGTCGACATGATTAATATCATAACAATCACTTTTCTTATGCTACATCTCTTCACAAAAAACAATAAAAACAAAAATTCCCTAAAAGACCATTGAAAGCGCACCATAACAGAAAAAAAAATCACAACATAATATAAGCATTTATTAGATACAAGCCAGACTTGTACAAAAATAACAGTAAAACACAATTATAAAGAAAAACAGAATGTATCTGTAGACTTATGTAAACGAGTGTATATCATCATCTCTAGAATGTCTATGAGATGATGTTTATGATATAGTCAAGAAAAGCTAGAATTATATGTATGATGTATCTGTAGAATGTATCTGTAGACATATAATTAAGCTCGTTTAGAACACTCGTTTAGACTAGATACATTCTTATTGAGGTCAAGCTGATTCCTGTAGCCAGTGGCGGAGCCAGGATTTCAAAATCGAGGAGTCACAAAAAAGACAAAGAATATTCAATATTGAAAATTTTATAACAAAGACACATTGTCTAATATTCAGTGTCATACATTCCAAACTAAGAAAGAATTACATAAACAAAAATAACTATATGAAAATCAATCAATAAATTATCATCATAGAAAATTATAAATTAATTAACACTACCTAATTTATACAATTTGACATTTTACAAATTCAACATTCATAAAAAACTTGAACAACACTCTAACAAAGTGCATCAATCACTTATCACACTTCACAAATTTGAAAATTCACACATGTGCAAATATATGTTACAATTAATATCAACCAAATAAGATTTTAAATATAAAATTTAGGAATTAGGAAATAAATAATGTAAAGAATTAAAACTTAAACTCTGTTAATACCTGATGATAATTAGACTAACAAGAATACAGGTGAAGCACCCATTCATCTTTAACAGCATGACTGCTAGTTACTTCGCTGATTTATTTATTTTACGAAAAATCCTTAAATTTTTTTAATTCGAGGGGTCACGTGACCCAACGTGACCCATATTAGCTCCGCCACTGCGTGTAGCTAGATTAATGATCTCAAACAAAAAAGAAAAAAGAAAATCATCTACTTCCTTGGCATATTTTCCCCATTTTCCAGTTTTTACCTACTTAATTAATTTGTTTTTAGTTCCTACTCCAAATCATAAATCAAATGTTGATAAATTTTTCAGCAGATGGAGCTACTCAAGTCACAATTAAACAAGGTCAACTTAACTTAAACTTAAAAAACTACATTAGAACAAGCAAATTCACATTCGATCATAAACTAATCTTAAACAAATATATTAGAACAAGCAAATTGACATAAAATTATAATTAAATAAAGGAAAATTTGCACAAAACCACCTTAAGTTTTCACATATTTAGAAACTCCCACCTTTATGTTTTTTTTCCCTAAATTTCCACCTAAACTTTACAAAACCTTTATAAACTCCCACCACTTAACGGATTTTGCCAAACTCCATTAGTGGTGGGACCCACATCAGTTATTTCTCTTGCTTTTCCCTCCAAACAATTCACTTACCTCATTCACTTCTCCAAAAATATGTCGTCTTCCTCTTCCAACTTTTAAGTTCTCCTTTTTTTCCATTCTCTCTCTCTCTTCATTCATCTCTCTTCATTCATTTCTATTCAAATTTGGGTCAATATGTGGGTCCCATATAGCATTGAAGCTGCTGTAAAAATCCTCCCTCAGCATCAGTTACTAGGAAACAACAGTGAGAGGGTGATACAAAGTGTGGCTAACAAGGAAATTAAGGTAAGCTACTTATAATTTGGTTAGTTTATTGTTAATTACATTGTTTATTAGTGTTATCAAGTAAATAATCGGATCTGAAATGGTGTTAACATTGTAATTCGGGTTTCGGGGTTTTGTTTTTCAATTTGGGGATTGTTGAATTAAAGCTTGAATTGATTAAAAAACTGATTTCCCTGTTAATTGATAACTCCTAGCTGTGATTTAAGTATGATTTTGGAATCAATTTTGATTTTTAATGTACTTAATTATTAGTTTATTGGAGTAATGGTTGGCATTTTGTTACAATTTTTTTTTCAGAATGTGTAATACTACTGTTGACAAAAGGGTGAATGTTGGGGGTACATTTGGTGAAAGTTTACAAAAAGGGAGAAAGTAGCTTCAACCCTGCACTCAAGAAAGCCAAAATAAACCTGTTCATCTTATATACAAAGTGAAACTAGAGCTACATACTAAGCCAAAACCCAAGCCTAAACCTAAAAAATCTGCCCTCCAAATCAATAATTCAGAGGATGTTCTTAAAATTAGCAAGGAGGTGTTTGAAAGGGAGGTGAATGAGACCAAATCAACTGAGCTTTGCGAAGACAGATCCCGTTTCAACCCAGCTAATGTATCTCTTCCTTTTGAAGAAGAGAACACCCAAACCAAACCAGCACCAACACACCTGTCCAACCTCGGAGTACACCTAGAGTGAAGCAGGTTGCAAGAAAAGGAGTTAAGAAACAGTACAAGGGCAAGGGAAAGGTTGTGCAACCTAAAGCTAAGAAGAAATTAGATTCGGATGATGAACTTGAGGCTCTGAACTCATCATACAGTTCTGATGTGAGTGATGTTGATGTGAATTGGAAGCCAAGAGAAGAAGAAGTTGGTGAAGATGAACTGTTTTTGCAAACAAGCCAAGGTGAAAAAGCTGTTGGTGTAAATAAGGATGGTGAAGGAAATTCTTTTCAAAGGGCAGAAGATAAGCGGAGAATAAACAAAGGCAAGCAGAGGCAGATTCAACTTGAAGAGGATCTGACAAGGGATGATATTAGCTTACATGAGGAGATACAAGCAGATTCTGATGATTTGAGGAGTGTAGGAAGCTCAGATGAAGAAGCAGATAACTCTCCCTTATTTAATGCAGATGTTGACTTCAAAAGAGGTATAAAATTGCAAATTGGCTTGAAGTTTTTTCTGCTAATACACTTAGAAAGGCATTACAGTGGCATGCTATTGAGAATAAGTATGACTACTACTTGTTACATAGTGATGGTAATAGGTTAAGCGCATATTGTAAATTCAAGTGTGATTGTGAATGCGATACAAAGAAGTGTAGGATTATAAATTTTACATGTAAAGGAAATTTCAAATGTAATTTCAAGTTGCATGGTAGGAAATTATTTGGACAGGATTGTTGGCAAAGTATATCTTTTACCTCATAACACAAGTGCAAGAGAATGGTGGTGAACTCTAAGGTGAGTAGTGAGTTTCTCAGTCAGAGATACTTGGAGGAATGGAGGTCAGACCCTAGTTGGAAGTCGAAGGCCTTCATTAGGAGGGTTTTTCTTGATTTGGGGTATGAAATTTCATTTACAAGAGCTTGGCTTACAAGAGCAAGAGTCAAGTTGATATTGTATGGGAATGTAGATGAGCAATACTCAAGACTATGGGATTATGTGGCTGCTATGATTAAACACAATCTCGGGTCTAGTGCACTTGTATCAGTTTTAGGTCTAGGGAGGCCGGAACCCCCAATTTTCCAGAGGATGTACATTTGTCTGAATGCTTGTAAAGAGGGTTTTAAGAGTGGCTGCAGACCAATCATCGGTGTAGATGGTTGCCACTTGAAGGGTGCATACCCTGAACAAATCTTAGTGGTTGTGGGAAAGGATGGAAATAATAATATATTTCCATTTGCATGGGATGTAGTGGAGGTAGAGAATACAAAAAGTTGGTGCTGGTTTTTAGACTTATTGATGAGGGACTTAGGAGGAGATCAGCAAGGTGTTGGATTGACCTTCATGTCAGACAGACAGAAGGTAAGATATTGTTTTTTTATGTGTTTTTAATAACATATGATGTATTTGGTTAGTTTGTTAAATCTTATATTTGTGTTTAAAGGGTTTGCTTGGAGCTTTTAGTACGGTTGTCCCTAAGGCTGATATACGGTTCTGTGTTCGACATATTTAGGCTAATTTCAAGCTCAAATTTACCAGGACTATCTACAAAGAACTTTTTTGGAATGCCGCTCGAGCTATAACCTTGGTAAGAGTTAATAGCATAGTGTTATATATAAATTAGCTACAACCTTGTGATATTATTAAAAGTCAAAAACTGCCTCCCATTAATGACCTAATATTGTTTAAATACTTAACACTAAACCCCAATACGAAATTAAGAAAATAATAAAATCCGGAAATAATTAAAATGCTTATTTCGGGCCTTAAACGAACTCGGATGGCTTAGTTTGACTCGTTGGCCCGTGTTGCTTCCGAAAAGGTATCATAATAATCAATCGAATGCCGTACATTTATAAGATATTTGAGGGACTTCAGGATGAATCGAGGAAATGTGTTGTGGAAATATCGAGGAGGAATATATATGAGGTTGCTTACAGGGGAGATCAGTGTGTAGTCGATCTTAGCTCGAAGGACATGTACTTGCTACCAGTGGGATCTAACTGGGGTACCATGTGTACTTGCATACAGAAGCATACTAGAACATAGGGAGGACCCCTTTGATTATGTGGATGAGGTGTATAGCAGAGCTACATTTGTTCGAGCGTACGAGAATGCAATTCAGCCTATGCCTGGTGTGAATCATTGGGATAAGGTTGACCTGCCACACCCATTACAACCTCAGATTAAGAACATGCAGGGGAGGCCTAAGCTTCACAAGAGAAAGAAGGAAAAAGGGGAAGATGAAAATAGAACACAAAAGCTGAAAAAGTCCAAGAAGAGTGTGAAGTGTAACAAATGTGGACAAGATGGGCATAATGTACGTACTTGCAAACAACCTCAAGCTACAAAGGACACAAGCAACAAAGGGGGAAGACCGCCTTCTGATAAGATGTGGGTGAAGGATCAAGGTTGAAAAGAGAGGCTAGGGTAACAAAGAAGGTAATTTCTTAGCTTTAAAACAAAAAATTCATTTTCAAGTGTTCATTCTAACATTATTACTTGGTTTACATTTACCATGCAACAGCTACTGCAGCTACAGCACCACCACCTACAACACACATGCTCCGCCAACATCAGCAAGTACTATAGCAGTAAGTACTACAACAGCAAGAACAACAAGATTTGCTGCAGTATCCTCTAATCTGTCACAGCAAGTGAAAGGGGAAGCAAGCACTACTAGATTCAGGGAAAAGTTACCGATTAAATTGAAGACGAAGGAGCTAAGTCAGATTGTGTAGCTTCTGTTGCACAGCAAGCACATTGAAGAGTTTATTAGTTTATTTAGTTCTATTTTTACTTAGGAATTCAGTTTTAAACAATGTCGGTGTTGTGAACTGAATTTGCTACTTGTTGAAAATTTGGCGTTGGATTTTGGTGTTGGATTTGAACAGCAAGACCAACATGATACTTTTCTTTGGTGTTGGATTTTGGTGTTGGATTTGAACAGCAAGAACAACATGAAACTTTTGTTTGGTGTTGGATTTTGGTGTTGGATTTGATGAACAGCAAGAACAACATGAAACTTTTGTTTGGTGTTGGATTTTGGTATTGGATTTTGGTGTTGGATTTGAACAGCAAGAAAATTTGCTTTGTGTTCTCTAATTTTATTTTAGTAGCCACTAGTCTTTGGATTTTTTTTTTTATCAAGGCAGATCTGAAGCATCTGTTGTTGCAAATGTGATATTGATAATTCAGATTTGAACAGTAATGTTCTGGTATTTTATTTTGTATATAAGTTCTACTGGTATTAGGAAAGTTAATATGGGAAAATTGACTACATTATGGGAAAATTCTAATGTAATAAAGATTGCACAATTTTAGAAACAAAAATCAGAAAGAAAACTTTCTTCATTAACCATTAAAGTTCAAGTTGTCATTCATATGAATGAATATAAAAGCTTCGTTCAAGCATACATATCCAATATAAGGAAATAATACTACTCCAAATCATGCCCAAGCTTCTAACAAGCATAACAGCAACAACCTAATACATGCAGCCCCTCACAGCCTTGTATGTAACCCTTATAAACAGAAAAACCAATCAACAACACCAACAACAACACAACCACTAAAAACACGCTCGTGCAATTCCCAACCTGATTCCCTTGGTTAATGGACTTATTCTTGTTACCCTTCACAGCCCTGTACTTGATGTTCAGGCTTTCATTCTCCTATAGAAAGCAACTCCTTTGTCCCTTCAACTCTTTTACTTCAGATTGAAGTGTTTGCACTTCACCCTCAAGCACCTTCTTCTGCCAGATTAGTTGGTTGATCACCAACCTTTGTCATTCCTCCTGCTCTTCATCAACCCACTTAAAATACTTGTAGCCCCTCTTTTCAGTCTCTGGCTCATAGAATTTGCAGCCCACAAACCTTCTTCCTGGATTCCTCTCAGTCCATGTTTGTTGTCGACCTATCGGGAGCCGACAATGGCACTTTGGTAGAATCCTTCAAATTCACCCATTCATTGCAAAGCAAAGATTTTGTTAGTCATTCATCAATTAACAACACTCGTTTGGATTTCAATTTCAGAAAAAACAAAAATTGTAAACCCTAAACCCTAAAATTCTAAATTGAAAATTCCTACATACTGAATTTCAATGCTGGTGAAGAGGAGAATGAAAATTACCTGAATTTGTAGAAGAAATCGAAAGCTTTATAAGCTTTGCTCCTCCTAAAATTGTGGCAGACAGATGGAAAAAATGAGGGGGGAAGATAAGTGATGAGTTGGAGGGAAATTCTAAATTATAAGAAGGGGTAAGTGAGTTGGTTGGAGGGAAAAACAAGAGATATAACTGATGTGGGTCCGACCACTAATGGAGTTTGGCAAAATCCGTTAAGTGGTGGGAGTTTATAAAGGTTTTGTAAAGTTTAGTTGGAAATTTAGGAAAAAAAACATAAAAGTGGGAGTTTCTAAATATGTGAAAACTTAAGGTGGTTTTGTGCAAATTTTCCTTCAACAAAGAACAAATTTGAATTCAATGACAATCGCAACTACAAAATATGAAGATAAAAATGATAATCGGATCTACTCTCAAATTGAAAGAGAAAATCTAAGTAGAAGATAAACAAATCAAAAGGACAGAAATCTCCATCGAAAATTTTACAACCAATTTAATTACCGAAAATCTATTCAAATGACTACAATTCTCACTTCAGATTCACTCCAATTCAACTGAAAAATTTGAGCAAATGGTAATGAAATTATCCTGTAGTCATGGATGTAGATATGAGAGGAGAGAGAAAAGTAGGGTTTTTTAAGCTGATTGATGAGATTATGGGAGGAGAGAGAAAATAAAGGCTTATATATGTACGCGTATTCTAAACAACTTTAATGATTCGCGCGCGTTTTGTTCATTCCCCTAGGAATGACGCATTTCTATTCACTTCTATTGAGCCATTTTATTACTAGGCATTACCATTCCAAACTACCAAACAACCAAAGCACGAAAATGAAATTTTCATTACCATTCCGACCCTTTTAGTCCCAACTATCAAACGGACCGTTAGTATCCTGGGAGCTCCAAATTGTTCCCGTATGCCAGATTATACTAAATAAAATTTTATAAAGCAGTACAAATTTCCTTCAATACCAGATCTTTTTCGTGTTTTGAATTAGTTAAAGAAGAAAAAAAGATCAAGCACTATAGGATAATAGATTACTTGATACAGGACAATACAATATTTCATATAATACAAGCCAATTCTACTAATTTCATTACAAGTTGCTCAACATCATTATTTCATTAGTGCATCTGAATATGCTGCCTATGGCAAGCATTTTTGTAATATGATACTACTTAATAGTACTTCTCCAAAACCTCAAGGCACTTGTTCCATAAATGATCACTCCTTTTATGCATTCCAAAATACCTATCCTTGTCAATCTCAGCACACATGTCATCCACAATCAAGTCATTGCACTTCTTCCCCATTCGAATGAGCTGCCTACAGCACCTGGCTTCAAAATGAATTGGAAAAAAGTCGTTGCTTACAATCTCTACGGCACAATCTAAGGTTATTTTTGATGCGCAAGCCAAAGATGCTGGGTTGGAGGAAGGTGATGGGGAATAGATGATGTCAGAGTCAGGTGCTAAGCTATTTTCGGGAGCAAGATCGAACTCGATAACGCTTGCTACTGAAGGGCGGGAAATCACTATAATGGCTAAGGTGATGGCTAGGAACAAGAGTGCCATTGATCTAGCTGCCATTTTTTCTTTGTCGTTGTGCTGCGAAAAATTTAGCGGGGAATGTATATGGAAAATGCGACTAGATATGTTTCATAGTGTGGGAAGATTTTAGTTTTGCGTGGAAGTGTACTAATATGTTAGGTCCGTATAACGCTCTGCTAGAGGTAAATTTAGAGTTGAGAACTCAACGTGGGCTTTCTTCAATATTTAATGGATTATATTTAAGTTTGTACACCAGAAACGTAACTCTTTGCTTTAATGTAGTATAGTTGTTTTCTCCATGCTGTCAAAATAATTAGCCGGCTCATAGTCAGATCAACTCTGGCACTAGTTTGGAGCATCCCGGAGCTTAGCATGACCTCTCAGTGAATAGGGATATCAAGAAATATATGATATCCCTTTTGTATCTTTTGGTATATGTATTCTCTAATATGATCCATCACTATGAAAATCACAAGTACGATGCAAACACAGCACGGTACAAGATTGTGCTTGTTACGACTCTAGGTTCTGTCAGTGTCTACGCCGCATTTTAATTGGAAAGCATGGATCGATATTAGGCATGAACTTCGCTGCAAAAGATCACGATTGGAAAGGAGTGTAGCTACATTGATAGTAGTGAGTCAATCCCCCACTTGAATTTGCAATTATCGGAGGTTTTTCTTATAAAAATTGATTTATTTTAGAAAAAAGAACTTTTGTAAAGCCGATAAATTGACCTTGATAAAAATTTATTAATTTCGTATTTTGTCCATTAGGGGTTCTTTTGTGAATTTGCTAGGCAAAATTACGACTTTTTTACATTACCTGGAATGGACAAGCCATCATGTCATGCCTCGGCCTAGCCTTTAGCATTGTTGGCCCTTCACAAGCATGTTCAGGGCAATACATCAGCTCGACTCATAATGTGGATGCAAAAAAAGAGTGTCCAAAATGATGTTCTTGTCAAATTATCTTAAAAACTTGTTTGTTTTTGCTCTCTTAAATTTGTAAGCTTGTGAATTGAAGCTTCAAAGTTACTTCATCCGATCCGTTTCACAATAAGTGAAACATAGAGAAAGTACATGCATAGCGATGATAAAGAGAGAAATTTGGGACCCCACGTATTAGTAGAGCAATTAGGATTTTTAAACAATAACACATGGGTCACTAAAAGTTAATGTACCCAGGTTTTTCCATCCAAAAAAGAGAAAACTTTAACTTTTGCACCAAATCTGAATTTTCGCCAACATTTTCAAATTTATTCACATTCAAAGGTGATTTTTGGGGTATTTCCCACCAAAATTTCTACACAACCCTATTTATATACAACTATTGATAGAAAATTTCTCCTCAATTCCACTTCTGTACACACACCAGCACACACTTACATTAAAAATTCTAAAAATTCAAGTGAATACACTCATTTGCACACACAAGCACAAAGGTCCTTTTTCAAAAATTCTAACACAAGCACACATAACACTGTAATTAATTTGATGCCATGGAAGATGGGGGGCCTAGAGCAGTGGATTTTATCATGTGGAATAGGGGATTGTGTTGAAATTTGTGAAGAGGAGCTGATGCAGCTTCAAGAACAACAAGAAAAACATCATGAAGGTGACAAATTGATGTTGATGAGCTACTGTTTTTGGAGTCATACATGAATGGAGTTGATGATGTTGAGGATGATGCTGAGGTATGGTATTTTTCAGACTTTTATGATATAGACATTGAAATGGAAGATGAAAACATTGTTAATGACATTAATTGCAATTTAGGCAAAAAAAACCTAAATCACCAAACAACATTAGAAGAGAAATCATAATTGAGTTATTCTCATAAGCATCACATGACTTGTCCTTACCAAGAGGTTGTGTCAAGTATGTAGTCTTCAATTATGCAATTAGTAAAACAACACTTTTCAAATTGTGGAGAATAGCTAAATAGCATAAATTAGTGGAGTTGAGGTCATTGTTGCAAGCAAGAAAGCTTGCAACTATGGGAGGAGGTTTGTTATCATGGGAGAGGAAGAACTGAGAGAGGTTCCAATGAAGTAGAAGACCACAATCAGGTACTTTGCTACAACTTTGGAAGTTAGTCCATCAATAGTGTATAGGCTAATCAAAAGGGGTATTCTTAGATGCCATACAAACGCCATCTGTAACAACCCTGAATTTCCAATACTTCTAAAATCAACTTAATAAAAATAAACTCGGAAATCCAAAGGTGCTACGCCGCGATAATTATTAATAATAACTGCAAGGCTAATGGTTCTAACTAAAACAATAACCAAAAGTTTTAACTAATTATTACAGACCAACTAAATAGAATGTAAAATAATTATTACAAACCAGAACATAAATCTTATAATCAAATGAATAACAGCGGAAGTCTTTTTAAAAGTCCTATTAAATCAAAAGGGATCCAACGCACTCTTTAACCCAACTGGCGCTAACTATCTTCAAGTCCCTGCACATTAAACACTGTAATATCAGCCAAAGGCTGAGCAAGATTTATTACTGTAATAAAACAAAACTATTCAATGTGCAGGTAAGATATGTAGGAATATCATACAAATTCATTTAAAAGGTGTACAGATTATATATATAAAAATTAACTTTCTAATAACCATCTTTCTTTCTTTCTGAACTATTCTGTAAAACTTTTAAATATAACCTTTCGAAATCTGTGAGTAGGAAGTAATAGAAATCCAATGAGTTAGCTAGGCTCACTAGACAAGGTAAACACCAAAGTCCCTAGTATGCATACCCCTAACTTGATAACGAACCAAGAAGGAAGACTAATGGCAAGTGTATTGATCAACATACACCCAACTACTAAAATATATTGTTGAGACAATGTTAACTCAACATACTTCCAAACTCGGAGAATACCGCTTACCGGCAACCCCACAATAAAACTCTATAAACCCTCGTAAGGGTGAGGAACTTCCTCCTTTCAAAATCTCAACTTGGTAACATTGAGGAACTTCCTCCTTTTAATATAAATCTCATGAATAATCTCATAAACTCTTTCAATATAAATATCGAGAACCATTTAAATCTCAACGTATAAACTTCATAAAACAATCTCATTGGAAAAATAAATTTCCAAACATTATGAAACAGTTTCTCAACTCATCTGTACAAGCACAGTATGAAATCTTACCTTATCAGCAATAAAGTCAAACAAACTCAACCTCAAGTCAGAAGGATTCTTCTATAAATCCGGAATCTACAATATAATAACAGATGTAGTATAAGTTACTCGTGGTATACCTAGAGTTGTCTCACAAACTATTTTATCATTGCATAATTAGGACTTACTAGATATCCTAACTCTAAAATAATACAACATTTATAGTCATATCGTATAGGAAAGTGGCAACTTGTGGGTAAAGCAAAAATCTAAACACGTACTATATATATGATAATAGTATATGTGTAGTATACTAATATATAACTAATTGGTATTTAAGACCAAAGAATAATATGTCAGTATTAGAACTTTGTAAAACTAATTTAGATGATCACTATTCACTACCGTATAACATATTACCGCCACCACCATAACACCAAAACAGCTAAACAGCAAGAACTTGCACAAGGCATAACTCCTAGTATACAACTCCAAATCACACAATATATTCATTAAATCTTCAAGCTCTACAACTTTCATGAAGGAAGCAAGGTCTAAAAACGACAGAATCATTGAGAAATTGCCAAAACAGTGGCTGCGTGCAAAACAGAACATACAATGAAAACAAACTTTTATCACAGTAAACCATATTGAATCAAGCTAAGATTACTACTCTGTTTTGTAATGAAACCACAACCTACACCAATACACATCAAACCAGTATAATGGAAATTTCATAATAATTTCGAAACTAACAACTAGCCAATCAAACCCCCAAATTATGTTAACTAAATCAAATTAACCATCAAACATGAACCTTTCATAAAAATTTCGCACACCATAAATTTTCCCCAATTTAATTTACCCAAGAACCCTAATTTAACATACCAAAACTTTGAAACTTAAACAAAACTGAAATTCGAAATTGAAACTATAAGTTAGAACTTACTTGAACAGTGAAATGAAATTACTCAAGAAAAGACTCAAAAGTCACCCCTTTGATCTGGTTTTCGCCCCAAACGTTCACTAGATCAAGAGCCAAGTTTTCCTTCTTTGAAATACCCACAAACTCAAGTAATATAAAAGATAGATGAGAAGAAGGTTTGAATTGTGATAAAGTTGAACAAAATTTATAAATTCATGGTGTTGGATCAAGAATTAGAGAAAAGATAGATGGAGAATAAGGTGAATGAAGAAGAATGAAGAAATAAAAGGGGAAGGGCTACGGGGAAGCTTACTGAACCCTTTTTGCCTCTTTTTTTTTTTCTTTTGTTTTGTTTTTTTTTTTCTTTTGCTTACTCTATCTTTATAATAGATTAGTTAGGTGACTTAGTTCACCTAGGAAATCTAGGATTTAGTTTTTTTTTTTTTTTTTGACTACTTTAAAGGTAGAGTCAAAGTTAGTAAAAAAATATATATTTTTAATAAAAGAAATCTGGAATCATTTTCATTAAATAAATTAATACAAATAATTATTGAACGGGTATAAAAATACGGGGTGTTACAATCTACCCCCCTTAAAATAAGTTTCGTCCCAAAACTTAAAGTATTACTCAAATGATTAAACTTATACTCTTGTTTCTTAAACAACTCACGAACTTTATCATAGGAATCATCGTAATATAACAAGTAGGGAGTGGAACACATCGAAGCTTTATCATAAAACTTTCAATCACACATGCACAAACTTTATCATATAACTTTCAATCACACATCTATGAAATTATTATGAATTCTATCCCCCTTAAAAGGGAGTTACGTCATCGTAACTAAAAATTTACCTGGGTGAAGAGATGGGGATACTTAAGACGCATCGCATCCTCAGCTTCCCAGGTAGACTCCTCCGAGTTGTGGTTTGACCACAACACCTTCACGATCTTTGTGTCACCTTTGCGAGTCTTTCGAACTTTATGATCTAGAATCTGAACTGGAAACTCCTCATAAGTCATGTTATCATCTAACTGGAGAGACTCTGGTTGTAGCACATGCGAAGGGTCACTAATGTATCGCCGCAACTGAGAAACATGGAACACGTTATGCGCACGATCAACGCCTGGCGGCAATGCCAATATATAAGCCACCTCTCCTATTCTCTCCAGAATCTCATACGGGCCAATGAACTTAGGGCTCAACTTGCCCTTCTTCCCAAATCTCATAACTCCTTTCATAGGAGAGACCCTAAGCAACACCTTCTCTCCCACCTGAAACTCCTCATGGCGACGATGCTTATCACCATAGCTTCTTCTGTCTATCTTGCGCCGCCTTCATTTTCTGCTGGATGAGCTTGACCAGCTCAACAGTCTCGTGAATCATCTCTGGACCAATCACAACCGACTCACCAATATCACTCCAACACAAAGGAGTACGACAACGCCTACCATACAAAGCTTCAAATGGTGCCATCTGAATGGTAGAATGATAACTGTTATTATATGAGAACTCTATCAAATCAAGTTTATCCTCCCATGAACTCTGAAACTCTAAGGCACAAGCTCTCAACATATCTTCCAATGTTTGAATAGTGCGCTCCGTATGACCATCTGTAACAGGATGAAAAGTTGTACTCATCTTCAACTTAGTCCCCAAAGCTTCTTGAAGCTTCTGCCAAAAGTTAGACAAGAATCTGCGATCTCTGTCCGAAACAATATCACTCGGAACACCATGAAGTCTAGTCACGTGCGCTCTGTAAGCAGTAGCCAATCGTTCATGCTTCCAAGTATCCTTCATGGGAACGAAATGAGCAGACTTGGTAAGACGATCCACAATAACCCAAATCATATTATTCCCCTTTGGTGTCCTCGGAAGTCCACAAACGAAATCCATTGAGATCGAGTCCCATTTCCATATAGGAACCTCTAAAGGCTGAATCATCCCCTGAGGCCTCTTGTGCTCACTCTTGACCTTCTCACAAGTCAAGCATCTCGAGACATACTTAGCAACATCCGTCTTCATATGAGGCCACCAAAAAGTCTGCTTGAGATCCTTGTACATCTTATCCCCTCCAGGATAAACTGAATACTGTGCTGAATGAGCTTCTTCTAAGATCTTTTCCTTTAACTCAGGAACATTAGGAACACACCATCTCCCCTTGAATCTCACGCTACCATCCTCAACCACCATGAAATTGACAGGCTCATTAGCTTGCTTGTCCTTCAAGAATTGACCATGTACTTGTGCTTTCTTGATCTCATCATACAAAGTGGACTGAATCATAAGAGAGTTAAGCTGAGCTCCCAATTGCACTATCTCCACATCAAGATTATGGAACTCCTCTCGAAGACGATTCCTAGAACGCATGGTCTGCAAATAGTGAGAAGATTTCCTACTAAGTGCATCAGCAACAACATTAGCCTTACCCTCATCGTATTGAATCTCCATATCATAATCCTTGATCAGCTCTAACCATCTCCTCTGCCTCATGTTCAACTCTCTCTGAGTGAAGATGTATATCAGACTCTTGTGGTCCGAAAATATCTTGAATGATGTGCCAAGCAAATAATGACGCCAGATCTTAAGTGCAAAAACAACAGCTGCCAATTCTAGATCATGCGTCGGATAATTCAACTCATGGTTCTTCAGTTGCCTAGAAGCGTAAGCAACAACCTTTTTATCCTGCATAAGCACACAACCAAGACCATTCTTCGAAACATCTGTGAACACTTTGTACTCAAGGTTCCCATCAAGTAAGGTCAACACAGGAGTTGTGGTGAGACGCTCCTTCAAAATCTGGAATGCCTTCTCACAATCATCATCCCAATGATACCTAGTATCCTTCTTCATCAATGCAGTCAATGGCCGAGCTATTTTCGAGAAGTCCTTCACAAACCTCCTATAGTAACCTGCCAAGCCAAGGAAACTGCGAATCTCAGTCACACTCTTTGGAGTAGGCCATTCTGAAACAGCTTGGATCTTTGATGGATCAACTGAGACACCATCCCTAGAAATGATATGACCAAGAAAAGCAACTTTCTCCAGCCAAAATTCGCACTTGGAAAACTTAGCATACAACTTATTCTCCCTCAATACCTGCAGAACAGTGCGAAGATGCTCTTCATGCTCACTAGCATCCTTTGAGTAAATCAGTATATCATCTATGAACACCACCACAAACTTATCCAGGTACGGCCTGAAGAAAAGGCGATTTGCGTCGGATGTGAGGCGCCTATTTGCGTCGTACTTTGGTGCGACGCCAAAGCCCTCGACGCAAATGACTCAGAAAAGATATGCGTCGTATGCGAAACGACGCAGATGGTTCAGCTATTTGCGTCGCACCTGTATATGGTACGACGCAAGTGGATCTTGCCAGCCCCCTATTTCTAACCCCATTAAGTGATTTGCGTCGCATGAATCACTTGGAGCTACGCAAATCAGGTATTTTTTGCTTAAAAAAAATGAATTTGCGTCGCATCCGTGATTATGTGCGACGCAAATCAGGTCTTTTTTATTAAAAAAAAAATATTTTTGCATCCTTCAAACATCAGATCTAAAACAGAATGAAAATCTTAATAGTATTGCAAAAATTAATCTGCGTTGTGTCCAAACTAAAATCCAAATCATCCGTTTACAGAAAAAAAAACTAAAAACAATACATGATTTACAGAAACTTAAGATGAGAAAATTACTGAAAATTAAAAAAGAAAATTACAACAATACAGAAGTTGGTGAAATCAACAAATGATCTGATATCTTCTTCCTGTTTGGGCTATCAATTGCTGCTCGTGTCTCATACTCGAGCACAATACCGAAATCTCTGAAATGAGAAAAGATAAAAAAAAAATCAAAATCCTAATTTAAGATGAGCACTAAACTGATGTAATTCATCGACTATGATTATGACGAAACGAAATTAGTAGAGACTTATTATTTTTACAAAAATCGAGAAAGAATTGAAATCAGAACCCTAACCATTCGTATTTCGCTTCGCCATGGATGTCAGCGCGTTTCTTTGAACGAAGATGGAGCAGATCTAGAGATGAACAAAGATGTCGGGGCGTTTTTCGTTGAACTTCACATCAAAAACTTCGCCGGAGAGGTTGCGTTCCTGCGTCGGAGAGAGAGAGGTTGTGACGAAATGAAACGAAAAAGAAAGAACGAACCGTCGGTGCCTTAGATGGTGAACGAACCGTCGGAGAGAGAGATGGGGAACGAGATGTAAACGAAAAACGGATTACATGCTCCAACTCTGTTCCTGAAACGAACGATGAACGCATTCGTAGATCTGATTGAGTTCGTCGATTCGTAGATCTGTGCCTGAGATGGTGAACGAACCGCCAGAGAGAGAGAGAGTTTGAGGAGAGAGATAGAGTTTTAGGGTTTGAGAGAATGTGAGGAGAGAGGCGCGAGAGAGAGAGGGGAATTTTAGGGTTTGAGAGACTGTGAGGAGAGAGGCGCGAGAGAGAGAGAGAGGGGAAAATGAAGAGGCGCGGTGAGTTTTTAGGTTAAATATTTGGATGGGCCAAAATCTGCGTCGGATGGGCCATGTGGTCCGACGCAATTTGGTCTTTTGCAACGCACACAAATACGATGCGACGCAGATAGTGAAAATCATTTGCGTCATATGGGCCACGTGGTCCGACGCACATTGAGCTTTTGCAACGCACCTTTGGTCGATGCGACGCAGATAGCTTAGATGTGCGTCGCACTCTTCTTCATGTGCGACGCAAATAGGGTTTTTGCGTCATTTCCGTTTAAGTGCGACGCACATCAGGGGACGCAAATTGTCGTTTTTCTACTAGTGGAATTAGTCAACCCAAAGGGCATAACAGTAAACTCATAGTGCCCATAGCGAGTTCTGAAAGCTGTCTTAGGAATATCATTCTCTGCAATACGAAGTTGATGGTATCCAGATCTCAGATTAATCTTCGAGAAAACTCCAGCTCCCACCAACTGATCAAACAAATCATCTATTCTTGGCAAGGGGTACTTGTTTTTCACCGTAACATTGTTCAGTTCTCTATAATCAATGCATAGACGAAGACTCCCATCCTTCTTCTTCACAAACAAAACAGGTGCACCCCATGGGGATACACTAGGCCGAATGTAGCCCTTATCCAGCAACTCTTCTAATTGAGCCTTAAATTCTTTCATTTCAGCAGGCGCCATTCTATAAGGAGGCTTAGAAATAGGTCCAGTTCCAGGCATCAAGTCAACACTGAACTCAACATCACGTCTCGGAGGCATGCCAGGAATATCATCAGGAAAAACATCTACAAACTCATTAGCAATACGAACATCCTCAACACGTGGCTCTTCCTTACTAGTGTCGTGAACATGGCACAAGTACATAGGACAACCCTTCCTCAAATAGGATTTTAGAGTCAACGCAGAAATGATTTTCAAAGAAGACCCTCTATAAAACTCATGAACTCCACTAGGACCAATTACAGACACCTTTTGTTTCTCACAATCTATCTTGGCTTTATGCCTACTAAGTCAATCCATCCCTATAATTACATCAAAATCATGTAAAGGAAAAGCTATCAAATCAGCTACTAGGGTGTTACTACCACACATAATAGGGACATCTGGATACAAATTATTACAAGTTATGATCACATCAGAAGGAATAGAGATGTCTACATACAAGTCCTAGAGTTCTCTAACCCTAACTTTTTCACAAGAAGTTCAGACACAAAAGAATGAGAAGCACCAGAATCAAATAGCACATAAACGGACATCGAATGAATAGAAAAAGTACCAGTAACCACGTTGCCCTTGGTGTTTGCCTCAGTCTGGTTCATCACATGAACCTGCCCAGTGTTCCTCCTCACATCACCTCTATGCCCCTGAGTAGCATTTGCAGTCCCTCCATTGGGATTAGGTGCAGCATTCCCTGGTTAGAAAAGCAGGGCGACTGTTTACCATTCTGTGGTCTCTTATCTGCTTTGCCTCATTCCTCAAACTCATCTCAGGCTTGAAGTTCCTCGATCTAGGGTTACTAAAACATTCATAAGCACGATGCCCTTTCCTCCCACAGTGATTACACTCCACTAAATTACCATCACAATCCTTGCCAGGGTGGTTCTCACTACAACGTTTGCAATAGAAAATCCGATCAGTCCTCTGAATCCACCTTGGGCTGGCTACGGGAAGGAGTGGAGTTCTGGTTGTCCTTTGAATACTGCTGACTGGAACCTCCTTGTTATAGTTACCACCAGAATCACGGTTCCAAAGTTTCATTTTTATTGAAACCCCCCTCTGCCTTTGTTGTAACCAGTGAACCAGATTGTCAACCTTTTCTGTCGCCTGAGTAGACCCTGCTGGAGTGGATTTCAACTTCTTTGCAGCTACTCTCTTTTCCTCAATCCTCTCAGCATTACAAGCACGAGTATACACCTCCTTCACTGTGGCATACTCACCAGCTCCCATCCTAGAATGAAGAACGGGGTCTAACTTCTCCTCGAATTTCACCGCTCTCTCCTGCTCCATCAGGAACTAACCCCTTAGCGAAACGAGCACAACTCCTAGAATTCACATAGAACTCATGAACTGACATATCTCCCTGCACGAGATCATTAAACTCCGCTCCTCTTCCTCTTCCTCATATGGGCTGAAAGAACTCATCACGGATTGCCTTCTTGAACTCAGTCCAACCAAACTCTCTCTCTTCCATGAGCTCTTCTCCTTCCTCATCCACAGTCACCTTAGTAGTCAGATCAAACTTGTTGTGAGTCCACCAAATATCAGCATCCTCAACCAGATAATAGGCAGCAGCATCAACCCTCATCTCATTCGGGACTTGGAAACACTAGTGCAGAAAAGGCAATTTGCGTCGGATGTGAGGCGCCTATTTGCGTCGGACTTTGGTGCGACGCCAAAGCCCTCGACGCAAATGACTCATAACGATTTGCGTCGTATACAGGTGCGACGCAAATGGTTCACCTATTTGCGTCGCACCTGTATACGGTGCGACGCAAGTGAATCTTGCTAGCCTAATTCACCAAGCTCAAAGGGTAATGTGCGTCGCACATCGCCTAGGATGCGACGCAGATGAATCATTTGCGTCGCACCTTGGGCCACGTGCGACGCAAATTGTAATTTTTTTTAAAAAAAAAAAATTTTTTTATTTAAAAAAAACTAGAAAACGTAGAAAGTGGAGTTGGTAGTGGTAACGAGAACAGCGAAAACTAGAAGTTACAGGTGTGCAGTAATTGAAAAGGAAATGAAGAACATCAGATCTAAAATACAACTTGATGATAATAAACAATTGAAACAATCAAAAAACTCGAATACAGCTGTTTTATAAATCATCAGATCTAAATTTAAAAACAGCAAAAAATACTAGATGTTACATGGTTTTATATAATTTTAATTGAAAAAAATATAACTGAGTGATGAGAAAGAGAGGAGTGCAGAGTTAATCTTTACAAGCAGTAAATCCCTTTCTGTAAAGATTTAGATGATTTCTATATCCCACTTCAAACCCATCTTTGAGCGCATTCTCCTTCCAAAGCTCGAGTTCTTGAAGGGTACCCAACACAAGTTTATCCTGTCCATGAACGATGATTGTCGATCCTCATCAGATCTAAAAATAATCCTCATCAGATCTAAAAATAGCCCACCCACTATGGGACTTATCGTAACTATTAATCCTCATCAGATCTAAAAAAAAACGAACAATCAAGAAACTAAATCAAAAATAGAAAAAAGAAATTCTAACCCTAATCAGAAGATGAAGGGGAGATAAAATTAAAAATAAAAATACAAAACTCAAACGCAATCTTCATAGCAATCAGTCGAAATTTCAGATCTTCGAGAATTTCATATAATTTCATAGCAATCCAGATCTTCACCTCAAACGCAACTACAAGACTTCGAAAGATCTGAAAACGAAAAAAAGGTCAAAATAAACAAAAAAATCAGATATAAGAAAAATAAGAAAGAAAAGAAACCTTCACAAAACGAATTTGAAAGTCACTTGCGTCGAAGGTAAGGTGCGATTCACTTGCGTTGTTGAGATTTCATTGTTGAGATTCACGAAACTAAGAAGATGAATGATTTCGTTGTTGAGATTCACTTGCGTCGAAGGTAAGGTGCGTCGTTGTTGAGTTCTGTATAAGGTGGGTGAGAGAGAGACGATGGTAATATAAGGTGAGAGAGAGACGATGGTAAGGTGAGAGAAAGAATACGATGGTAAGGTGAGAGAGCAAGAGACGCTGGTAAGGTGAGAGAGAGAGATGACGGTAGGTGAGAGAGAGAGAGATGAAGTTAGGGTTTGGGAGAAGTTTGGGTTTGAGAGAAGTTAGAGGAGAGGAGTGTTTAAAAGTCGTGCATTGTGGATTTTGGGCCGATCTGCGTCGGATGGGCCAAGGGTCCGACGCAGATTACTTTGTTATGTGCGTCGCACTACAGGCTTCATGCGACGCACATAGATGATTTGCATCGCACATTAGTTACAAACGACACACATCGTTCGTTATGTGCGTCGATTCATTGTTGCATGCGACGCAAATAGTATTTTTGCGTCGTTTCCGTGTTTGTGCGACGCAAATGGGGCGACGCGAATTGACCTTTTTCTACTAGTGAAAGTGGTAAAAAATTTGTCAAATTCTCTAATCCAGTTCTCCATCTTAGTAGGGTCACCTTTTCCATCAAAAGAAGAGGGTTTCTTCTGGTCAATTGCCTTAGAAATCACAGCGGTTTTTGAACTAACATTGCCATCATTAGGAGTAACAGGAGTATTAAGAGCAGCCGCTTGAGCCTCAGCAAGTTTCTCCATAGCATCAGTTAAGGCTCGAGTGGATTGAGCTATCCCATGCATCATACGATTCGAGCTCGAGTTTCTGGCACGCGCGTGTCTATGCAACATCTTAAAAGCAAAATAGAAACAAAGATAAACCAAAAATGATTCACCCTTACCAAATTACTCTTAACAAAAGAAAGAAAAGAAATTAAATAAATGAATCAAGCAAGAACACGAAAAGAGAAGTATATATCAGCTCATAATAGTATAATTCCTTGCCTTCCCATATCACTTCCTCACAACGGCTTTTCAATTTTAATAAGTTTAATTACCTATTCTTGTTTAAAGTCATCTTAAGGAAATCTTAGTAACCTGGCTCTGATACCAACTGTAACAACCCTGAATTTCCAATACTTCTAAAATCAACTTAATAAAAATAAACTCGGAAATCCAAAGGTGCTACGCCGCGATAATTATTAATAATAACCGCAAGGCTAATGGTTCTAACTAAAACAATAACCAAAAGTTTTAACTAATTATTACAGACCAACTAAATAGAATGTAAAATAATTATTACAAACCAGAACATAAATCTTATAATCAAATGAATAACAGCGGAAGTCTTTTTAAAAGTCCTATTAAATCAAAAGGGATCCAACGCACTCTTTAACCCAACTGGCGCTAACTATCTTCAAGTCCCTGCACATTCAACACTACAATATCAACCAAAGGCTGAGCAAGATTTATTACTGTAATAAAACAAAACTGTTCAATGTATAGGTAAGATATGTAGGAATATCTTACAAATTCATTTAAAAGGTGTACAGATTATATATATAAAAATTAACTTTCTAATAACCATCTTTCTTTCTTTCTAAACTATTCTGTAAAACTTTCAAATATAACCTTTCGAAATCTGTGAGTAGGAAGTAATAGAAATCCAATGAGTTAGCTAGGCTCACTAGACAAGGTAAACACCAAAGTCCCTAGTATGCATACCCCTAACTTGATAACAAACCAAGAAGGAAGACTAATGGCAAGTGTATTGATCAACATACACCCAAGTACTAAAATATATTGTTGAGACAATGTTAACTCAACATACTTCCAAACTCGGAGAATACCGCTTACCGGCAACCCCACAATAAAACTCTATAAACCCTCGTAAGGGTGAGGAACTTCCTCCTTTCAAAATCTCAACTTGGTAACATTGAGGAACTTCCTCCTTTTATATAAATCTCATGAATAATCTCATAAACTCTTTCAATATAAATATCGAGAACCATTTAAATCTCAACGTATAAACTTCATAAAACAATCTCATTGGAAAAATAAATTTCCAAACATTATGAAACAATTTCTCAACTCATCTGTACAAGCACAGTATGAAATCTTACCTTATCAGCAATAAAGTCAAACAAACTCAACCTCAAGTCAGAAGGATTCTTCTATAAATCCGGAATCTACAATATAATAACAGATGTAGTATAATTACTCGTGGTATACCTAGAGTTGTCTCACAAACTATTTTATCATTGCATAATTAGGACTTACTAGATATCCTAACTCTAAAATAATACAGCATTTATAGTCATATCGTATAGGAAAGTGGCAACATTTGTGGGTAAAGCAAAAATCTAAACACGTACTATATATATGATAATAGTATATGTGTAGTATACTAATATATAACTAATTGGTATTTAAGACCAAAGAATAATATGTCAGTATTAGAACTTTGTAAAACTAATTTAGATGATCACTATTCACTACCCTATAACATATTACCGCCACCACCATAACACCAAAACAGCTAAACAGCAAGAACTTGCACAAGGCATAACTCCTAGTATACAACTCCAAATCACGCAATTCTTGAGCCTAAATTCATTAACTCTTCAAGCTCTACAACTTTCATGCAGGAAGCAAGGTCTAAAAACGACAGAATCATTGAGAAATTGCCAAAACAGTAACTGCGTGCAAAACAGAACATACAATGAAAACAAACTTTTATAACAGTAAACCATATTGAATCAAGCTTAGATTACTACTCTGTTTTGTAATGAAACCACAACCTACACCAATACACATCAAACCAACATAATGGAAATTTCATAATAATTTTGAAACTAACAACTAGCAAATCAAACCCCCAAATTATGTTAACTAAATCAAATTAACCATCAAACATGAACCTTTCATAAAAATTTCGCACACCATAAATTTTCCCCAATTTAATTTACCCAAGAACCCTAATTTAACATACCCAAACTTTGAAACTTAAACAAAACTGAAATTCGAAATTGAAACTATAAGTTAGAACTTACTTGAACAGTGAAATGAAATTACTCAAGAAAAGACTCAAAAGTCACCCCTTTGATCTGATTTTCGCCCCAAACATTCACTAGATCAAGAGCCAAGTTTTCCTTCTTTGAAATACCCACAAACTCAAGTAATATAAAAGATAGATGAGAAGAAGGTTTGAATTGTGATAAAGTTGAACAAAATTTATAAATTCATGGTGTTGGATCAAGAATTAGAGAAAAGATAGATGGAGAATAAGGTGAATGAAGAAGAATGAAGAAATAAAAGGGGAAGCCTCCTCTCTCCTCCTTTTTCTCTCTTCTCTCTCCTCTCCCACAAAACCCTAATTTTCAATCTAGGGGCTACCACCACCCTTTTGGGCGGTGGTAAGCCCTTTTCTGGTTTTATTACTAGCTTTTTACGTTTATGTTTCCAATAAATCTTAGTTCTCTCTAATGGAGAGTTTTTCTACCCATATATTGGGTTATGTCTACCCATATATTGGGTTTTATCTCTCTCCATGTGAGAGTTTAGAGAATTTATTTTTGGGTTTTTCTGTATTTCAAGATGTTGATTTGTTGATCAAAATTTGTGCGGAGTTGCAACAGATGTCAAGACTTCGTTTACAATCACTTGAATTGAATCCGATTCTACTTCAAAACTACAAAAGATCGATAGACCCCTTGCAGAAGGCTGCATCAGACAGCGATGTGAAAGACAAGGGTTTTCAGAAGTGTTAGATCTACTCAACGATCGTGGTTTTATCATATTAGAATTGTATTTATTTCATTTGATATGTATTTGTTTAGTATTGACTTTTATTGTAGATGTCGTATGACTTTGAATCAATGAATTAATGTTACTTTCAAAAAAAAAAAAAAGAAATAAAAGGGGAAGGGCTACGGGGAAGCTTACTGAACCCTTTTTGCCTCTTTTTTTTTCTTTTGTTTTTTTTTTTCTTTTGCTTACTCCATCTTTATAATAGATTAGTTAGGTGACTTAGTTCACCTAGGAAATCTAGGATTTAGTTTTTTTCTTTTTTTTTTTACTACTTCAAAAGGTAGAGTCAAAGTTAGTAAAAAAATATATATTTTTAATAAAAGAAATATGGAATCATTTTCATTAAATAAATTAATACAAATAATTATTGAACGGGTATAAAAATACGGGGTGTTACACCATCAAACCAAATCTCACAGATAGACACAAAACCACAAGATTGCAGTTTGTTCTGTCACATATAATCTCAAGAATAATAACAGAGAAACCAAGGTTTGACATACTTTACAATATGATACAGATATATGAAAAATGGTTTTTCATGAGCAAGATAACACAGAGGTAATATTTATTATCAAAAGCGGAAGATCCATACAAAACATGTCAAGCAAAACACTTCACAACAAAAGTTGTGTTTATGGGGGATTTCAAGAACTATTTTTGTTGATAATGGGGTGTGTACATATGATGGTAAAATAGGCACATACTCATGTATTGATGAAGTGGCAGCCTAAAGAAGGAGCAACAACAGAGAAAGGGGCCCTTTAGAATTAAAAGCAAAATAAAGTATCACCAAGAAAACCATGAAACACATGCTTATAAACACACTGTTGGCGACAATCATGGCTAAATGACCAACTTTTGGATGCAAAACTATTTGGATACAACAGGACAATGCCAGACCACACAAAGCACCAAATGATCCACTGTAGTTAGAAGCAGCAAAACAGGATGGGTTTGACATCAACCTAATCCAACAACTAGCTCAGTCCCCAGATCTCAACGTACTTGACTTAGGTTTTTTCTGTAGCAAATAGTCTATACAACACCAAGCATTCCCAAGTTTTTTCAAAGTGTAGTGGATGCCTATAACATCTATGATCCCAAGTTGATCAGCTACACTTGGTTGCACCTAATGTATGTCATGGTTGAAATATTGAAGGTAAAGGGTGGAAAAAATTACAGAAATCCCCACAAAGGCAAGAGAAAATTTGATAGACTTGGTCATCTACCAATTTATGTAGAAGTTTATGATGAGTTGTTAACTAACACAATTAGTTTCCTTAATCAAGACATAGTCAATGGTCTCGACTTGTGTGGGATGGAATGGTCCTTGGTTCAGATGAGGTGTAGAAGCTAGGCAGATCACACAACAGAGGTCATATTACAGAAGACTCATCAAAGAACTAACTCAGCAACATGTGATTTAGGATACTTAGAGGTTGGTATATCAACTTTTTGTAAATCATAAACATGTGTAAAAGTGAATATGAATGGAATTTTTATTGAAACCAAAATCATAATTTGGTTTTCATCTGATGATACATGTAAAGGGAACCAAAAAAACAAAATCAGGAATAAGGTTGTCCACTCAGGAAGTCCCCAATCACCCATAGAAACAACAAAAATGACCATATATGTAGCCTCCTAAACAGAACAAGAGTTGAAACATGAGTGGTAGTATGGGGTGTTGGTTAACTAGTAAGGTCTTGTACAAAATCTATATCATAAATGGCCTCATTCATCATAGAGGATATAAACATCTTAGGTCAATGTTATCAATCATAAAACAAGACATTTCACAAAGGCTAATTATCCCCTATTTTTGCTTCTACAAATGTTAACAATTACTCTTTGGGTGGCATACAAGTAGGCCAACTAAATGTAGTTTGTGTAAAGAGTGAAATAAGTTTCACATCATGGAGGATCAACCCTTACTGACATATCCCATCTGCCAAACCATTGACACATACGTATCCCAAATAGGGTGGAATGGCACATAACAAACCATTATTGTCATGTGACCATATCACTCCATCCAGGGATGTTCTTGTCTCAGATTGGAAGATGTACCTAACATGATAAACATACCATACACAATTTTAACATGATATCATGCTAGGACATACCGTTATGCAACCCTAATCAACTAACAACAATTCAAAGCTTAATCGACTAACAACAATCTCAACCCACGGTCAAAGATCATCAACAAACAACAAAAAAGATCCATAAATAACACCATTTAAGCTAAATTACCCTAATTAACTAACAACAATTCAAATCTTAATCAACTAACAGCAATCTTAACCCATAGTCAAATATTGGGCTGGCAATCAGGTCGGGTTGGGTCAGTTTCAGGTTGACCTGATTTATATTTCAGGTCACTTATCCCTGACCCAAACCCGACCTGATTTATATTTCAGGTCGAAAACCTCAACCCAAACTCGACCTTATATTTTTCGTGTTGACCCAAAACCAACCCAAAATGACCTGAAATAAAAATCTAAATATCCAATGGTAATAAAACTGCCAACTTAGTTCAGGTTGGTATTGTACATGTAACATGTTTAAGTTCCAACATTCAAAGCCAGAATTTTCAGGTTGAACTTTGAAGTGAGTTGGGCTTGGCCCAATATTATAACCTAACCGGCTAAGGGCTAACCTAACATGATATAAATTATTTTTAAATCAGGTCATTTTGGGTTATTTTCAGGTTCAAATGGTCAACCTGAACCTAACCCATTATTTTTTCAGGTCGGGTTGGGTCGACTCATTTTTTTTCAGGTCGAAAATCTCAACCCAAACCCTAAATTTCAGGTCAGTTTCAAGTCGGGTTATCAGGTTGGGTTAGTTTTTGCCGGTCCTAGTCAAAGATCATCAACAACAAAATTGATCCATAAATAACAACATTTAAGCCAAATTTTATGAAACCCTAATCAACTAACAACAATTCAAAGCATAACCAACTAAAGCAATCTTAACCCACAGTCAAAGATCATCAATGAACAGCAAAAATGATCCATAAAAAGCACCATTTAAGTCAAATTTATGAAACCTTAATTAACTAACAACAATTAAAAGCAACTAACAGCAATCCTAACACACAGGCAAAGCTCATCAACAACCAACATAAATTCCAACATTTGAGCCACAAATCTCAACCCCCTAAATCCTAATAGATTTATGAACAATTAAAGCCACACACAAGAATTCACATAGATTAATTAACAAAAACCTGAAAATTGACAAGAGTTTAAGATCATTTCACTATTGGAGAGACATTGCAACATCATTTGTTTAGAGAATCCTATTTTTTAGTATTTTGGGATGAAGTACTTGGCACATCATCTTCTCTAGAAGACTAATCTCCATCACCAACATCGCCAGATTTACCAAACTTAGTAGGTAAATCATCACTTTCTCTAAGATCAGTAGATTTTAGAGGACTTGAATCATCAAAAATGATTTTCTTCCATACATTGAACCCAGATGCTTCATCTTCGGAACTAGAATGAAGCTCTGACGTCATTAAGGGCTTATTCTCCCCATGTTTTTTTCAGTTCAGTTCAGTTCAGCTCAGTTCAGTTTAGTTCAGTTCAGTTCAGCTCTATTCTTTTATAACTATTTTGTAAAATATTATTATTATGTTGGTCTAATTTATTTTACTAATTACTCTTATTATTATTTATTTTTATATATTATTATTATTATTATTATTATTTCTATATATTATTTTGTTTATTATAGCATTACTCATTATTATTGCTATTATTATTAGGAGGAACATGGTTTAGATTAAAAGCATAAATAAACCCACGTTTTTCAGCCCATAAACCAATCAAATCGCGTCAATATAATTTATGATGCAATTTTGTGCGGTCCGACCCAATCATTATTTTTTTTACTAAATATTATTATATATTAAATCTAATTATTAAAATAGTAATATTAACTTACTTTTTAGATATTATTGTGATTATATAATCATCATCTAGTATTAATATATTAATAAAAATAATATAAAATAATTATTATTAATTATCATTATTATCATTAATTATTATTATTAATAATTTATGATTATTAAT
Source organism: Beta vulgaris subsp. vulgaris (assembly GCF_026745355.1). Classification (NCBI taxonomy): domain Eukaryota; kingdom Viridiplantae; phylum Streptophyta; class Magnoliopsida; order Caryophyllales; family Amaranthaceae; genus Beta; species Beta vulgaris. The sequence continues at coordinate 12,228,499 of NC_079209.1, forward strand.
ATTATTTATTTATTATTATCATTTGAAAATATCTAAAATATTATTATTATTATTATTCATAATTAATTATTCATTATTATTACTTATCATTATAATAATTATTTAATATTCATATTATTATTGTTTAAATATTATTTATATATTTATTTTATTTTATTTTATTCAGTTGAGTTCAGTTCAATTCAGTTCAGTTCAGTTCAGTTCAACTCAACTCCGCTCCGCTCCGCTCCGCTCAGTTCAGTTCAGCTGTTTTATGCCGAAGAGAACATACCCTAAATTTGAAGTCGGTGTCTCAGACTGAACATAAGCCAAGTTCAAAGATGAATTATAAAAGGAGTCATTGTTGTAGCGGCAGCAACCAAGACTCCTCTTCGGATCTGGTGTCCGATTCTCCGAAAAGCAACTCGTATGTAACTTTAGAGGCCATCTTAGATGTACAACCAAATGGGGTAAAAAAATCCCAATCTCTACCCAAAAACAGAGGCTCGATCATAAAGTAGGGTCGTTGAGAGAATGAATCACAAAGAAGAGGAGTGAAATTTAGGGTTCTTATGAAGAAGAGAGAGAATCGCAAAGTGAAATTGTGTTGAAGAAAGAGGAAGGAACCTTAGGATTCTTCAAGAAGAGAGAAATTTCAAAATTAGGGTTCTTTAGAGAACTCTCAATAATTGAGGAGAGAGAGAAAGAGGAATAAGAAGAATTGAGAAGAATCGAGAATGTGATAGAGTGTTAAAACAAATATGATGTTTGGGAGGGGGATAAAAAAAGGAAGGGAAAGGCCAGATTATTAATTGTTGTTAGGTAGATAGGTGATAAATTTATGTGTGTTTACGTGAGTGGTTGTGTTAATTTAATAGTGACACAATTGTAATAAAATTTTATAAATCAGTACAAATTTCCTCCAAAGCCAAATCTTTTTAATGTTTTGAATTAGTTGAAGAAGAAAGAACAATCAAGCACTATAGGATAATAGATTACTTCATATAGGATAATACATTACTTCATATAACAAGCCATTTCTACTAATTTCATTACAAGCTGCTCAAAATCATTACTTCATTAGTGCATTCTAGATATGCTGCCAATGGCAAGCATTTTTGTAATTTGATACTACTTTGACTTCTCCAGAACCTTAAGGCACTTGTTCCATAAATGATCACTCCTTTTATGCATTCCAAAAGACCTATCCTTGTCAATCTCAGCACACATGTCATCCACAATCAAGCCATTGCACTTCTTCCCCATTCGAATGAGCTGCCTGCAGCACTTGGCTTCAAAATGAATTGGAAAGAAGTCGTTACTTACAACCTCCACGGCACAATCTAAGGTAATTTTTGATGCGCAAGCCAAAAATGCTGGGTCGGAGGAAGGTGATGGAGAATAGATGATGTCAGAGTCAGGTGCCAAGCTATTTTCGGGGGCAAGGTCGAGCTCGTAAATGCTTGCTACTGAAGGACGGGAAATCGTTATAATGGCCAAGCTGATGGCAAGGAACAAGAGTGACATTGATCTAGCTGCCATTTTTTCTTTGTTGTGTTGTGAAAAGTTTAGCTGGGGAATGGATATGGGAAATGGGACTAAATATGACAGTCTTATATATAGTGTGGTACTTGGAAGATTTTAGTTTTGTGTGGAAGTGTACTAATATGTGAGGTCCGTCCGTCCGTGTAACGCTCTGCTAGTGGTAAATTTAGAGTTCAGAACTCAATGTTGGCTTTCTTCAATATTTAGTAGATTACATTTAAGTTCGTACACCAGAAACGTAACTCTTTGCTTGAATGTAGTATAGTTGTTTTCTCCATGCTGTCAAAATAGTTATCTGGCTCAGAGTCAGATTAACGATGGCACTGGTTAGGAGCATCCCGTAGTTTAGCATGACCTCTCAGTGAATAGAGATATCAAGAAATATATGATCGATATCCCTTGGTATCTTTTGATCTATGCATTTTCTGTTATGATCCATCACTACGAAAAGGACGACACAACACAAGTACGAGGCAAGCACAACATGGCACAAGATTGTGCTTGTTAAGGCTCTAGGTTGTGTGTTTGTGTCTACGCCACATTTTAATTGGAAAGCATGAAATATGCCTTTTTTTTTTTTGTTTACTTCATGATTCATAAATATATTGATTATTATATCTAATTAAAGTCTTAAATAAAATTCACACTTCATTGTTCAAATTGTCATATTCTAATTGCTAATTTATACCTTTTTTTTGAGGGGTGCTAATTTATACCTATAACACAAATACTTATAGAGTGGTCAATCCAGTTTTCTATTAATGGCAAGATTGTCTTTTTCTTCGCTTATGCATGCTTATCTCTTGCTTAGTGACTACTATTAGATTACTTTTAGATCTTCTAGAAATATGTTGATATTTTGTAATTTTATTTCATTCAATATTCTATATCTTTCTTTCCTCATAATCTGTTCTCCCTCTTTCTTACATTTTCTTCACTCCTTATATAACACCCCATAATTTCAAAGCGAAAAAAGAAAGAAATAGTAATAGTATTATAGGACGATGACAGAAACATCATCTTCTGGGAATGTCACAACTACAAGAAATGCTTTTAAATAACTAAGTGATAGAAACAAACTTAAATAAGTTAATTACTTAAATTAAAATCGAAATGAGAAAACTATCTCCAACTAAAAAGAAGTCTAAAACTAAAACACCTAATACATTATTTCTCGCATCTCAACCCGAGCCCAAAATAAAAGAAAATCCCCATCAACAAAACCTACAAATATACAACAAATATCCACAATCAGTGGGGAGTAACTAACAGCTCTCCGATCCCAGCCTAATATAGGATCCAAATAGCAATTTTAAGTAAAGTTAAAATAAATATTACTACACAACAACACGCTTCTGGTAACAATAAGTAAATCAACAATAATGAACTTAAAATAGTCACACAAGATCCGTAGCATAAGCCTCCAAAATAATTAAACAAAATATTATAATAGGTTTTGAGAAAGAGCAGAACGCGAGTGGATTGCAACCCACTTCCTAAAATTTGTAAGATCGAAATCTTTAGACTGCCCGTGTCTAAGAATGGCCAAACTCCTGATGCAGGATAGTACCCAGCTCAGTACTTCCCAACCTCTCGGACGACAATATTTAACCCATGTAATACCCCTAAATCGCAACCTAGGTGGTTGGCATGTTCTTCACCAGGGACTACATCTATCCCGCTGGATATCTTAAATCTCAAAAAAAATAGTTCCACAAATAAATACTATAATTTATTCATCAATTAACCCTCAAATAAAATTAATAAGGTTGCCCTTAAGGCCTTACACCTAAAATCAGCAGAGACTAGGATTGCAACACAAGAATCTCAATTCAACAATATTTATTCTTCCAAAAGTAAAAATAATTATATAAAAAAAAATCATAGTGAAATAAATAAATAAAACATCCAACAGCTCTTCAAAAAAAAAACTCCAAAACAAGATTTCACCTCAAAACAAGTCTTAACATGCTTCAACACAACAAACCACGCCTTTTGAAATAATTTTAAACATAAGCAGCAACTTAAAATATACATAACTTTTAGCATACACCATATTTTTATGAGATTCCAATTTTATGATAAATATTGTCTCAATAGTTTTCTAACGAATGGTCATAAGCTCAATTTCGATCTAAAACGGGTGACATATGACACTTTGAACATACACTGTCCAAACTGGTCGCGGGTCGTGAAATAGCTCGCGAGCCGCGAAATGCCTTTTGTTTATTTTTCTCATGCACAATAGTAGGTATGTTATTTCACCCAAACTTTCACCACATATACTCATACACCATAACGAAGTATACCCAAGCCAATATATGATTATAGCATAGAAATTAACTAGTTTAACAAGAGGATTAACATGAAACATAAATTACATAGTCACCAAACATGATAATTCAACATATATATTCTATTCTAACATGATTAATCACAAAATACGTGAATCATGGCTCAAAATAAATAAATTCCATATCACTAAAACCACCGAAATTCATCCAAAACTACATACAACCTTAAGCAACATTCAACAAACATGCTTAAACATAAACCTAACATCATGCTACTAATTTTTCACAAATTACTAATACTTGCATGATAAAAATACATATAACATCACAAGAGTATCATTAGGAATGAAGAAACACATTTATATAATTCTAACATGATACTAACATGAATAAAAAAAATAACAAGAACAATTCTAATAGCATCCTAACATATTCGTAAGCCTAATAACATGATTTCTAGCCTACTAACATAAATCCTAACAATACCAAAATCACTACTCTAATCCTAATGTGCTAGAAGAGATGCTAGTTATCTAAATTTTAGGTGGAAAATAATACTAGAAAAAGAAGAGAATAACATTGCTCCTAAAAACTCCAAGAAAGCGGATGAGTCGTCTGTTTGAAATGGAAATTGCAGATGCATCTTTCACTTTTTTCAAAAAAAATTACACCATGAGCAAGATCTTTCCGAGTAGATGAATTTTGACTACTCACACGTCCAATTTCGATAAGAGACTAAGGAGTTATGAAGCAAACAAGATAGGGGTACGAAAATAGCCGAAAATGCGGAAGAGAGAAGAAGAGGAGTTGTTATGCACGAATTTCCTGACTTATTTCCAGCATAATAGAGGGGGTTAAAGTGCAGTACAAGAATGATATTATTCACCTCATTAAGCAAAAGGTTAAGGGTGCATTAAGGTGGGTTAATGAGGAATTAAGGGTGCGTTGTCTTCAACTTAAAAAATTAAGTTTCAGGTCCAATAAGTTCAGATAAGTTGCAATCAGGTTCGATCAGGGTAATAAGTTGCAATCAGGTTCGATCAGGGTAATAAGTTTCAATCAGGTCTAATAAGGTCCCATAAGTTCCAATCGGGTGCAATAAGTTACAATCAGGTCTAATAAGGTCCAATAAGTTCTAGTTACGTACAATGAGTTTTAATCGGGTATAATCAGGTCCAATAAGGGCCAAATAGTCAATGTTCAATTAACGGTTTGTACTATTGTCCATTATTTTATTATTCATATCACTATTAACTGATTATGTTATTATTAGAATTTTAATTAAAGTACCACACTGATTATATAGTATTATACTTGTATTATTGTCTATTATTTTATTAAATATTTGTATTATTGTCTATTATTTTATTATTCATATTACTATTAGCTGATTATGTTATTATTAGAATTTTTTATTAAAGTACCACAATATATAGTATTGTACTTGTATTATTTCTATTGTTTGATTATTCATATTACTATTAGCTGATTATATTATTATTAAAAAAAATATTATAATCATGATCAAATAAGGTTAACAATAATAATCATTATAATTACAATATTTTGCAATTCATCTTTAAATAACTAGAGATAACATGTTTTCGTTACTAATAACAATGAAAGATATAAATGTTATCAATTGATTACTTTATTATCATCACCAGAGTATCTTTCTTCATTGGCGTATCTTTCTTCATCGGAGTATCTTTCTTCATCGAAGAATTAATGAGTTCTACTACTTAGTCATAAATTTTTCATATGTGCCAATTTCTCACTTGTTAGCAATAAATGTTAATCAACTTTTGATTTTCTAATACTAGTGCTTTATGAAATCAAAACAAGAGTATTAGATATATAAGTGGTGAAAGTTATGTATAGGCAAATATATAAATAGTAAAAAAAAAATTGTTAAATTATTTATCATAAGTGATAATTAATAATAATTATTTTTTAAAGGACGAATTTTAATACTTATTACTGCATAATAAAATTTGAGGGGTGTATTTAAGTTAGGGGTAATATTAATGTTATTACTCGTCAATTTTCATGTCTAATAAGGTCAAATAAGTTTCAATCAAGTCCAATAAGGTCTAATAAATTTCAGTCAGGTCCAATAAGGTCTAATAAGTTTCAATTAGAGCCAATAAGGTCTAATAAGTTTCAATCAGATTCAATAAGTTCCAATCAGGTCCAATAAGTTGAATCAGGTCCAATCAAGTTTACTAAGTTCCAATCAGTTCAGTTCAGGTTCAATAAGTTTAGTTCAGATAAGTTCAGGGCCAATAAGTTGAAGAGAACGCACCCTAAGTGAGGGGGTTACAAGAGATTCAAAGGTTAGCTTAATGAGCACCAAAACTCTTCATCATCCATACCATCATTGCTGATTTTTGGCCAACATGACACGCCATATGTGATGCAACATTTCATCACCCAAGTCGGTCAATCAATGATACAAACACGCTACGCGACAACACCACATCCTAAACGCCTAAATAAATAACGAAACTAACATAACTAATAAAATAAATAACCAACCTTTCAAATAAATATACATAAATATATCACAATATATAAAAATATATACACATTTCACAACACATTCCAAAATAATTTAAATAATTAATTATTTATTTTTAAAAAAAAAATATCATTTTAATATAAACAAACACCAAAAATAAAGGGTGAAAATTACGGGGTATTACACCTTACTTCAACACTTAATGGAGTCTTCCTCCATAATTTTGACAACTTTAAATTATTATAAAATTGAGAGGATTATAGAGTGTTGAGAAGAAAGATGATGGAGAAGGTTATTCTCATTCACCTCATGGGGTACATATATATATACACAATAATGGAAGAGTCTAGAGTTACATAATGCGAAAAGTCATGAGGGGATGTTAAAGGTTAGGTAATGTAAAGGGTTGGACATCCACCTATAATTATTCCATGCATAATAATTATTACATAACACTCCCCCTTGGATGCCCTACATACAAAACATGTCTCATAATGCGCATAAGATATGCTGCCTCATTAAAAACCTTACCAGGAAAAACCCAGTGGGAAAAAAACCATGGTTAAGGAAAAAAGAGTACAGCGCGCATTAACTCCCCCTCATAAAAATGTCAGTGAAGTTCTCTGAGAGAACGCATTCCAATTTGTCGAACCAGCCTCTTAAAAGTAGCGGTTGGAAGTGCCTTAGTAAATAGATCTGCCAAATTTTCACTTGAACGAACTTGTTGAACATCAATATCGCCACTTTTCTGTAGTTCATGAGTGAAGAAGAATTTTGGTGAGATATGTTTTGTCCTATCGCCCTTGATGTATCCTTCCGAGAGCTGTGCAATACATGCTGCATTTCCTCATACAAAACTGTTGGAGTCAACCTCTCAGATGATAGACCACAATCTTCTTGTATATGCTGGATTAGAGATCTTAACCACACACATTCACGACTAGCCTCATGAATTGCTAGAATTTCTGCATGGTTGGAAGAAGTAGCTACAATGGTTTGCTTCATTGAGCGCCAGGAGATGGCAGTACCACCATGTGTAAACACATATCCAGTTTGTGATCGAGCATTGTGAGGATCAGATAAATACCCTGCATCTGCAAAACCAATCATTGCTTCTTTCGATAGGTTAGAAAAGAATAAGCCCTTATCCTTTGTACCTTGGAGGTAACGAAATATGTGCTTAATTCCATTCCAATGCCTTCGGGTAGGGCATGAGCTAAACCTTGCTAATAAATTAACAGAAAATGATATGTCAGGCTGTATGACTAGCAAGGTACATCAATGCTCCTATTGCACTTGATATGGTATTTCAGGACCAAGGATGTCCTCATTACTTTCCCGAGGACGAAATGGATCATTATTTACATCAAGTGATCTAACTACCATCGGACTGGTCAACGGATGTGCTTTATCCATATAAAATCTCTTAAGCACCTTGTCTGTGTATGATGTTTGATGCACAAGGATTCCATCTTTCAGGTGCTCAATTTGCAGTCCTAGACAAAATTTTTTTTTCCAAGGTCTTTCATCTCAAATTCCCTCTTCAAGTATTCTATTGTCACCGAAATCTCTTCGGAGTTCCGATGATATTTAGATCGTCAACATATACAGCAACAATGACAAAACCTGACCCAAATCTCTTTATAAAAATGCATGGGCTAATAGGGTCATTCTTATAATTTTCTTTCAACAAATATTCACTAAGGCGATTGTACCACATGCGCCCAGATTGTTTCAATCCATACAGGGATCTATTCAATTTAATAGAATATTGTCCTCGAGATCCTGAACTTGCTGCTTCTGGCAGCCTAAATCCTTCCGGAAGTCTCATATATATCTCATTATCCAGTGGGCCATACAATAAGCTGTGACTACATCTAATAAGCGTAAATCAAGTCCTTCTCTTACTGCCAGACTGATCAAGAATCTAAAAGTAGTCGCATCCACCACAGGGGAGTAGGTCTCCTCATAATCAATCCCAGGTCTTTGTGAAAATCCTTGTGCAACTAAACGTGCTTTATATCTTACAATTTCGCCCTTTTCATTTCTCTTGCGCACAAAGACCCATTTATATCCCACTGGTTTAACACCTGCAGGTGTGGGACTACTGGTCCAAACACTTCTCTCTTTGCCAGAGATTTTAATTCTGCATCAATTGCTTCTTTCCATTTTGGCCAATCATCTCTTTGTCTACACTGATCCATGGATCTTCATTCTTGATCCTCTTCATTATTCATGACATCAAGTGTTATATTATATGCAAAAACATTATCGACGTCGACTTTATTTCGGTTCCATGTTATTCCAGACATGACATAATTTGTTGAGATCTCTTCATTTTCAGGTACCTGAATTTCTTCTGGAATAATATTCTTTGTCATGTCCACGATCTCTTCTGGAGATCCACCAGAATGTGTCAGATCCTCAAATTGGCCATTGTCAATTGTTTTTCCTTTTTCGAGGATTCTTATCTTTGGAACCAACTGGTCTACCACGTTTTAAGCGTGGTTTTGAATCATTAGCAACTTGATGTTGTCCTTCTGGGACATCAATTTTTATAGGAGCATTCACAGCTGGTATATGTGACTTAGTCACTCTATTTGGGTCAGAAAATGCATCTAGCAGTTGATTAGCTAAGTTCTGTAAATGAATTATCTTTTGAACTTCTATTTCACACTATCTAGTACGAGGATCAAGATGAGATAATGATAATTCATTCTAACTGATTTCCTTTACCAGCTGTTTGTTTTATCCCCCTAATATTGGTAAAACCGACTCGTTAAAGTGACAATCTGCAAAACGAGCTGTGAACAGATCCCCCTATTGTCGGCTTTAAATATTTGATTATTTATGAGGATTCATACCCAACATATATTCCTAACCTCCTTTGAGGACCCATCTTAGTACGTTGTGGTGGAGCAATTGGAACATATACAGTACATCAAAAAATTCTTAGATGGGAGATATTTGGTTCCTGACCCAAAACCAATTGTGATGGGGATAACTTATGATGACTTGTTGGCCTCATGCGAATGAGTGCTGCTGCATGTAATATGGCATGTCTCCAAGCAGAAATGGGAAGTTTAGATTTATTGAGCAATGGTCTATCAATGAACTGAAGTCGCTTAATGAATGACTCTGCAAGACCATTTTGTGTGTGAACATGCGCTACAGGATGTTCAACACTTATTCCAATTGACATGCAATAATTATAAAAGGCCTTAGAAATAAATTCACCAGCATTGTCAAGACGAATAGTCTTGATGGTATAATCTGGAAAATGTACCCGTAATCTGATCAATTGGGCAAGTAGTCTCGCAAACGCCAGGTTACGAGTTGATAACAATGATACATGTGACCATCTAGTTGATGCGTCAAGTAAAACCATAAAATATCAAAATGGTCCACATGGTGGGTGTATTGGCCCACAAATATCTCCTTGTATATGCTCTAAGAAATTAATAGATTCAGAATTTATCTTGGCTGGTGATGGCCGAATAATTAACTTGCCTTATGAGCAAGCAGCACAATAATGACTTTGAAGAATCTGCTGGCTCTTCAATGATTTTTCGCATCATCACAGAACCGGGATGGCCTAACCGGTCATGCCAAATTGTAAAGTCATCAGTAAACTTCAGGTTTAGTATAGAATGTGCTTCAATTGCACTTATCTTTGTGTAGTACAAACCAGTAGAGAATGCAGGCAATTTCTCTAAAACATTTTGGTGCCTTGGGATATGCTTGTGATTTGAAGATATTCATCATTCCCTTCATTTATTGTCTCAATATGATATCCGTTATGTCGGATGTCTTTAAAGCTCAATGAATTCCTTTGAGACTAAGGGGAGTATAATGCATCAACAATTTCAAATTTTGTTCCCATAGGCATTAATATATTTGCTCTTCCGGAGCCTTCAATAATTTTTTTACTACCAGATATAGTACTCACACTTATGCTTTTCATTATCAATTGAGAAAAATATCTCTTGCTTTTAAGTATAGTATGAGTAGTGGCACTGTCTGCTAATCATACATCTTCACCTCTTAATGCTAATTGAGCTTGAGTACTCATGATCTTCAAACAAATTAAAAAAATAAGATAAAATCACAAACTAATAATAAAAAAAAATTTATTGAGAAGTTTAAACCAAACAAAGTCCATAAAGTCACTAATTGATGTCAATATATGATAGTAAAGTCCATAATGCAAATAGATTATTAAACGTAAACTTCTAGAGTTTCATTCTTAAAAGATCAAAGTTCATGTCTCTCAAATCTCAATTATTCCCTTCGGGGATGGTGAAGAAATCAGCAACTTCCAAGTGCGTTGCGTTGTCATGATCAAAATCACCTTCACCATCCTCGAACTAGGGATGGCAATGGATCCCGGACCCGACCCGGATCCGTGGACCCGGATCCGTTTTTCCGGATCTGGATCCTAAAATTTCAGACCCGTTGGATCCGGGTCGGATCTGGGTCCTGCCACCAGATTACGGATCCGGGTCTGGATCTGGCTCAAGATCCGGGCCCGGATCCGCAGATCCGTTTTTTTTAAAAAGAAGCTAGGATGGGCCGTCCAACTCTAAGGCCATTTAAAAGACAATATACATATAAATAGCATTTTCACCAACACTCTTCTTTCTCCCTAAAACCCTAATTCCCACGGTGAGTGCCTGAGTGGTGACTGGTGACCCTTCCCTCCAACCTCCATCATCGAACCCCCAACACCCACCGGACAGTAACACTAAAAGCCCAACAATAAGACAAGTCAGATTCTCTCTCGCAGTCTCGCTCTCTCGACCACAAGCGAGCAGCCACCATCCACGCCACTAGTTGCCACCTGCGGTCTCGTCACGACTCAGGACAACCATCGAAGAACACAAGACCACCAGCCATTAGGCCCAACTTGTGATAATCTGCCAGTTCGAGGCCTAGAATAAAGCTGCATGCAACTTACTTGCAGAAGGAACTGGGTGGTTAATAGCCTACTGCCTGTCAATATTTTTTTTATCAATGTTGAGTTAGTTTGTGCCTTAACTTTCCCTGTGTTCATAATTTGATAAGATGGATTTGTTTGCTTTGAAAGTTGACTTTCATTGCTTTCGTTATTGAATTAGTTTAATTGGATTTTCCTTACTGTTGTTGAATTTGTGGTTTATTGCTTAACTTTATGGCGAATTTGTGGTTAAGTTTCTTAATTTGGTGGTGAATTTGTGGTTAAGTTTCTTAATTTGGTGGTGAATTTGTGGGTGAATTTGTGGTAAAGTAGGCAAAATAATGTTCAAAAAAACAGATTCGTTTTGGACCCATTTTGGACCCGGATCTGTGGGATCCGCAGTATCTGAATCCGGGTCCTAATTTTTCAGACCCGTCAGATCCGGGGCGGATATGGATCCATACTCTATAAACGGATCTGGATCCGGGTCCTTATGAACCCGGTCCAGATCCGACCCGTTGCCATCCCTACCTCGAACACAAGATTTGTCTCTACCTTCTTTCCTTTTTGCTTCAATGATTGCTGGTAGAGATCAATAAGATGCTTTGGGGTACGACATACACGAGACCAGTGACCATTTCCTCCACAACGGTAGCACACATTGGTCACATTATCCTTCTCGTGTTTGTTACCATTTTTATTGTCCCACTTCTGGTGAGAATAGGAGTTCTTGGAGTAACCACCTCGACCTCTACTAGGTCCATAACCACCTCGAGCTCCACTAGGTCCATAACCACCTCGATCTCTAGCAGGTTTATATCCTCTTCCACGGCCACGACCTCTACCACGGCCTCGACCACTGCTACTGGCATGGTCTTTATTATTTATTGTCTTTCCATCATGGGATGCAGCATTCACTTCAGGAAATGGTGCAGAACCAGTAGGTCGTAACTCGTGGTATTTTAATAATAGCTCATCATTTTGTTCAGCCACAAGCAGACAAGATATGAGTTCAGAGCATTTCTGGAAACCCTTTTCACGATGTTGTTTGCTTAGAAATAGGTTATCTTTGTGAAAGGTGGTGTAAGTCTTTTCCAACATCTCATTATCAGTTATTTTTTCCCCGCACAGTTTCAGTTTAGAGGTTATTCTGAACATGGCTGAGTTGTAGTCACTAATAGATTTATAATCTTGCAATAATCTTAAATTTAGCCATTCATAACGAGCTGAGGGAAGTATCACCGTTTTCTGGTGGTCATATCTTTCCTTTAAATTACTCCAAAGCACCTCTGGGTCTTTAACAGTTAAATATTCATTCTTTAGAGCCTCATGAAGGTGATGGTGAAGGAATATCATAGCTTTGGCCTTATCTTGATCTGATTCATTATTTCCGGCCTTGATAGTATTACCAAGACCCTTTGCAGCCAAATGGATTTCAGCATCTAATACCCATGATAAATAGTTCTTTCCAGTAATATCAAAAGCCACAAATTCAAGTTTCGCGAGATTTGACATAATTCACTTTACAAAATAATATTGCAAGTGGAAATTAAATAGGATCCAATAAACATATACTATATGGAAAACCACTATTAATGAATCAAACCTACTCAATAGTACTCAGTTGCAATTATGGTTGAGATTAGTAATAAAATTTAAACATACAATAACGTCCGAGCCCATTTATATTCTATACTTATTCTCCAGATTCTCGCATTATGAAAGCAGTTTGCCTCACAAAATAGTAGTTTTGTCTTACACTTGCCATCTTGTAGTTTGGTTAGAGAAGCTATGCTTCTTTATATATTCTACAAGTCTTCAGAGTGCTTAGAGAATAATGTTTTGTAAGGTTCGACATAGTTCACTATATACAAGTGAATATTGCAAAATTAGGACTTCATATCAAATTGTAATTCAATATTATAGTTTAAGGAATTCATGTAGTAGGGAATGTAAGAATATAATTCGAATAAATAATATTCCTATAGTATTGCTCATATGAAAAAAAAAAAAAACAGGAATATTTAACCTTTGCATGAAATTATGCTATAAGACAAAAATGGAGGGGTGCACTTTGTGTAGATTATGTGTTAATTATAGAACATATGAAATAATTATATGCTTCCTAATAATGAAAGAATTAACTAACACGGTATACATATGAAATCATGCAAAACGAAACAAACAGAACCTTTACAACCTCTAAACTCTAGTTAAAAGCTTAAATCTCAGATAAAAACCAAATATTATCAACTCCAATACGTCAAAATGGTCCATTAAGATAGTTATTACTTTAATTTTTGATGTGGAACAGTCTTAATATTAAGAAGCAAAGTGGATCCCTTTACATCCTAATGAATGCCAGCCATTAAAAAAAATTGATATGGACAAATTGTGATGATTACCGCAAATCACGAGGCATCAGATTAGTGTAGTCAAATTTTGTGCCTGGATGACAAATATTAGAGGCTGATACATAAATCAGTAAATTTGGTTACAGCTAAGTAGTCAACCATTATCACTACACTAACCTTTCGCTTTTCTTAACGAATTATCAAGTGTTTGGCTTCAATCAACCAAAACATTCCACATATACTACTACAGTATCAACTATCAAGAACAATAATTCAATTTCCCAGCAATTGAAGAAAAAAAAATCTGATCGGAATTTTAGTACCACTTTCACAGATTATATCCATTAATGAAACAATGACTCAACTAAATCTCTCCGAAAATTTCAATTAAATTAACAAAACCGCATATAACAAAACTAAAAATAGTATCGGTAGAAATTACCGAAGATTTGCGATGCTGGCTAGATGACTCAGTTTGCAGTTCAATACTTGAGAGCATATAATTGAGATCGCTCGCTTAATGACAGATGATGTTCGTGGTTTTTTGTTTGCTCAATTGGCTAGGGTTTCGTGTTGATAACGTATTATAAAATTGAGAGGATTATAGAGTATTGAAAAGAAAGATGATGGAGAAGGTTATTCTCATTCACCTCATGGGCTACATCTATGTTATTGTGTAACAGCCCGAATTCTCCCGACCAGCTCACAGAGGATTAAGCACAGCGAAAGAGATTTTGGTCGAGATAACTCGGACTATTACCATCACACTCACCGAACAACATCGGAGAGTGTGGAACTCAATTCCCAACTCTATTCAAATAAATTAACTATTATAACTACGCTCTGATTCTCATACTCTATTCTCATAAATTTCTACAGAAAATCCGGCAGAGTTTCCTTTGAAAATAGGACAACGCTAAAGCGAGAAATAATATGAACCTGTTGCAATTTCAATTTTATAAAGTATTTCCAAACCCCAAAGCTCAACAATATCAACGCTTTCGCGGAGCAACAACCAATAGAGAATCAGGAGCACTAACTAGCGACTCTTAAATGTAGAAATAGATTATAGAAACTAAACAATTAACTATTACAAAGTCAAGCGTCCTCACTTCGATAGCAACTATAATACTACTCCAGCTTGTATCAGCTTCAACTTGAAAGGTTAACTTTCGGCTTCAACCTGAAACATTTAGAAAACTGCCACCCACCAAGTGACAGGCCACAGAAATGACAAAACAACATATACACATCAGCAAAGCTGAGTACTAACCCGTAAACAAGAGTAACACATGTTTGGTGGTTTTTACTTGAAAACGACTCTCACACAATCAATATAAGTTCAACAATCACACCAATCATAGCATACTTAGCAGCAATATTCTTGTTGAACATACATATTACATTTCCAAAATCTCAAGTCCCATAACACTTCATCAATCATATACTAACAAAATTCAATAAGATAACTCTCAACAATGACACGTTTTTATATTCTCATTTAATCAACCTTTCAACTCATTACTAATTTTCACAAAATCCGATCGTTTGGCATGAACGCGAGTGGAGAGGGGTACCACGCAGTACCAGCTGTCTCCAAACTAGTGAGGGTCGTCACCCAGCCTTTTATTATTATGCTTGCAAGACTTACCCGGACATGTCCTATAACGCCAGGATTAGCCCCTCCTGGAAGGCAACAGCTAGGGACTCTACCCGCCCTAACTCGGGGTGCCTATTCATGCCTCACTTTCATATTTATAAAATAAGATATTTAATGTTTTATACTTTAAACCTCAATACTCAAAACATAACACCATATTCGACCTTATCTGGTCTTAACTCATATTTGAATCATTTCCTCTTATTATACCAAATCATATTTTTAGAAACATAGTATTTTCGAAAAACTCCAATGACTGAACAAAAAGAATACTTTTATAATAATCCAATAGCAATTCACAACTAACTCACAGAGATGTATTTATGATCATGGGCATTACTATAAACGATATATGATATCTAATATTCATATAACGCACACATGAGCATTTAAATATATTGCTAACATAAGGTTACATCCACTCTATAACAATTATGCGAAACCTCAAAGCATGATGACTTGATTTCCCATGTCATCTTGAATTATATACGTCTACATAGCCATCCTCCAACAACCACCTCAAAATAACTTCGATAATCAATAACCAAACTTAGACTAATCTGAACTAGAGAACATAATTTGGCTACCAACAAATATATTGAGAATATGAAGCTAGCTCGACTCATAAATAAACCTAATAGACTGAATTCTATCTTGCACTCAAATCCTTACCAATCGAAGAACAATTCCAATATTATAATCTCCTTCATAATTCCCAATGATACTCCATCCAAATCATCCTCCAATAATC
The DNA here is from genome assembly GCF_026745355.1 of Beta vulgaris subsp. vulgaris. Lineage (NCBI taxonomy): Eukaryota > Viridiplantae > Streptophyta > Magnoliopsida > Caryophyllales > Amaranthaceae > Beta > Beta vulgaris. The sequence goes on from NC_079209.1 coordinate 12,244,539, forward strand.
AAGACTATTAAAGTAATTAGCAACTTGTATCCAACCTAGTCATTTCCCCCGTAGATAACCATAATCGTCTAACTCTTATAAAGACATATTTCAAATCGACACATCTATGCTTTTCAAATTCCAATTATCAACATAACACAACTGGTAGTAATTAATCATGTCAACAATATCCACAACAATATTACTAAGTCTCTCGTTAAATTAACTAACAAGAATAAACCAAAAACACACAACACAAGTTTCATCGATCATAGGTTCATTATAAGTAACAAAATATAATCCATGTTATACCATTAGCTGAGTTCTCATTAACATAATCAGTAATAAAACCAAGTACATATCATACTCATGGTCATACATAGCGAGCTTATCTCATTAAAACAACGTCATTATCTAAGTGGGACTTCTTTAAGGTAATTCTTAACTCACTTTAATTTATGTAGTTAAACACACACGCTAGTTTACTTTAGTGAATCACTAGTGAAGTAGTCTGACTTTATCAACTTATTTCATTTATAGTTATCAAACGACAATACTTTATTAACCACAAGTTCATTAATCGAAACCATAGTTAATAAACTAATCAAGTACTCTTCACATTACTAATAAGGACTAATTAATTCTCTTTCTAACTTAATAGGAGAAACTAATAAATTAACTCAATCAACTTTCTTAAATAAGATGTCTCACGAGTCTAATTACAAATCTTTGATAAGGAGACAATAACACTAATATATTCAACTAAACTAGCAAATTCATTAGTCGATTAAGTTGAGTTATAAAGAGTCAATCAAACTACTTACTCATTTAGTACTCTCCAATATAACGGTATAAGATTAGTGGTAAAATTATTTAACAAAAGTAGCTTGGAACTTATAACGTCATTTCCTAGATTTCAATTTAATAAACTCAACTCCAAACCACATACGTAAATGAAACACCACCTAACCATGGCTTCTCTTTACTCATTTCAAGAGAAATTGAATTAAAAGAATTATTTGTAGGCAAAATTGATCTAGTTTACTAAGGCTAAAAACCCAATGATACCATAACTGATTTATACTCCAAGGAATCAAATTAGTACTTAGGTACTCTTAGAATTGACAACAACAACAGCACACAACACACCACCAAAGCATTAACAACAACATGTCACTCCATATCATCAACAACCACAACAACAACCAAGACAACACTTACAACACTAGGAGTAACACAAACAATAGCAACAACGACAAATAACAACTTGAACTTGAATATTAATCAAGAATTCTGAAATTTAAAGAAAATAGACAAGAGGTATGTACCTCTGCTCTATTAGGAGCAGCGAAGACACGAGAAGAACCGAGAAACAGAGAGGTTGAGGGAAGTTCTCGAAGCTTCAAAGCACAGCAGCGGAGCTTCGCGAGGCTTGCCGAGCACCGGCGAGATAGCAGCAGGCCACGGTGGCGCAGAAAAGCAGCAGCAACCAGCAACAACGACGTCACTGGCAGTGACGACGTGAACAAAGGAAAAGGACTCCGGCGAGCTGAGAACGGCCGACAGCACCGCCGGCCTGTAGCCGCCGGCCTGTAGCCACCGGCACCCACGCGCGAGGAGAGAGAGAGAAGAGGAGTAACTGGGTTTTGGTTTTGGGGTTTTACGGGGTTTTGAGTGAAATGGGTTTTCACGGGTTTTGAACTTTGGGGTTTGGTTTTCTTTTGGCTTTTATTTGCTTAATGTACCGACACATAAGTTGTGATGGGGTATTATGGTCTTATCCAACCGAAACCAAAGGATGAGAAGATGGGTTTTGCTTCTTATTAACCGATAAACACGATTCGGGTTTTGGGTTAGATTTCTATTTGGGCCAAATACCACTCAACTTACACTTAAAATCTGAAAATAATAATAATAATAATAATAATAATAATATAATAATAATAATAAATAATAATAATAATAATCTTATAAAATTAAACATATAAATATATTACAAACACGACAATATAATTCAAATCCAACTCAAATAAAATAAGAATTTTCGAAACATAATTAACTTAATAATTATAATTAGCATTTTAAATAAAGACTCTTAAAAACAGGGCTATTACATATTGAAAAGAACGATGCGTGCTTGAATTTTTTTCTAAATAGAAACTCGATTTTCTTCGGCATAATAAGAGTCAAAATTTGAACATTAGACATACGAAGTATAATTGTTTTTAGTTCCCCTCAAAAAAAAAAAATTGTTTTTAGTTGCAAAATTTCATTGGTTTAGTTTCTGTCACTTAAGTCTCTCACCATTCTTTTTTTTTTTTTTTTACATTTCAAAGTTAAATTATATGAACAAAATAGAAATTTTATTGAATTTATTTATGATTTCTAATAATATAATTTTTTAGTTGATTTTTGAATTAAGTACAATAATTCATAAATTGTAAAGAAAGTGGACACTTTGATTTCAAGTCAATTTTTTCATAGGTTGTAGTCTGTAAGTGAATTTTTAAGTTTTTGTAAATTTTTCTCATTTTAGTGATTTGCATAACGTAAATTATGCAATTTTATTATTTTAGTTGACTTGTGAGTGATTGTTATAATTATATTTTTGGTATTTTTGTTTGAAGCCCTCTTTGATTTGTAAGTGAATTTGTAATTTAGAATGGGAATGAGGTAACATAATCTCTTCATTTGGGGACACCATAGCTCCCCCCTTCCCTTATATAATAGAGATATGTTGTACTTTAATTCTTGAATGATATTTTACATAAACCTTTTTACCTTGATAATTATAATAATAGAAAAAGATAGGTCCAAATATATGTAAAAGTTTCATTATATATCGGAAACACTATAAAAAAGTAAATAATTTTTTTTTCTTGTCTAACTTCTAAATTCTGATTTCACTACAAATACACCTCTATTTTTTTTATCATGACCCACCATTAATTGTGATGGTTCTTGAGAATAGTGATTTGTAAGTAAATTTTTGTAAATGTTTTTGTATGTATTGACATTCTAGGTTATTAGTTTTAGTTTGTATGTTAATTTTAAGTTTTAATAAAGTTTCCTGATTCCTTGAGTGATTTGCGTGATTTTTATAACGTGATTTTCTCAATTGTATGAGTGATTTGTAAAGTTCCTTCTTTTAAGTGATTTGTAAAGTTTCTTCTTTTAAGTGATTTGTGAGTGAGTGTTGTAAATTAATTTTCGGTAGTTTTCTTTGAGTGCCGATTTTGATTTTAACATTCCTTTTGTAATTTAGAAAGGAAAGAGGGGGAAAAATAGACATTTCAAAAAAGGACACCATTGCTCCCCCTTCCCTTATATAATAGAGATATACACAATAATGGAAGAGTCTAGAGTTACGTAATGCAAAAAGTCATGAGGGGATGTTAAAGATTAGGTAATGTAAAGGGTTGGACATCCACCTATAATTATTCCATGCATAATAATTATTACATAACATAAATACTTTTTTTCACAATTCTTTTTTTATCCCTCTATTTTCAGCCCAGGTTATTGACTTTTTGTTAGGAGGTAGAGTTATATTATTGTATCCTATGCATTAATCTCCTTCTTTATTTGGGAGAAAGTTGTAATCTTTTATTGAAATAAGTATCTGAATTTTGCTTGATTTATTGGGAAATTGGAATTGAAAAACTGAGAACAATCAACGCATTATTTTGTAGCATATTATTATATCGATTAGAGGATTCATAAGAGATTATCCGAGGAGTGAGGATAAAGGGAGATAAGGAGGATAAGTCAAGGAAGAAGGTTGTCTAGTTCATACTAATTTGTTTCTTCTTCTTTTTTGAAATATTTTTTTTGATAAACACTAGAGATAGTATCTGCTAATCCTTGTTACTTAGTAGATATGCCACTGGCTAATGGAATGAGCGAGAGATAAGGATGAGGCTCTTAGGGTTTGGATTTTTCATGGGGAGGAGAGGCGAGGGGTTAGAGAAAAATGGGTTGGGTTTTTGGGGTTTCAGAAGAAAATCGGGAGGAGAAAGAGTTTAGGGGGGTTGGGCTCTCACACCAAACTGGCAAAGGTAACCTCAAAAGCAGAAGGAACCGACCCAATTTGATACAAAGCAACAATTCGGTTTCTTATTTTGAGTGAATAGACTAAATACTACCCAACATATTTTAAATAAATAAAATCCAATATATATATATATATATGAATGGGATCTTGTGAAAACCACTAGCTAATCTGAAAACTGAAAACAAGCAATCTCAACCGTTAGATTATCCATAATATAATCTGACGGACGAAATTCACGGATGAGTTTTGAGCCAAAAAATCGAGCGTGCTTTCTCTCTCTTCCTCTTTCTTCTCCTCTCTTTCTCCTTCGTTTATTCTGAAACTCAAACTTTCTCTCTCCTCTTCTCCTCTCTCTCTCCTTCGTTTGCTTTCTCTCTCTTCCTCTTTCTTCAACTCTCTCTCTCCTTCGTTTATCTTCTGAAACTCAAACTTTCTCTCTCCTCTTCTCCTCTCTCTCTCTCTCTCTCCTTCGTTTATCTTCTGAAACTCAAACTTTCTCTCTCCTCTCTCCTTTTTCCTTCGGTTATTCCAGATCAAAATTTCAAATCAAGCGAATTCTAGATCCAAATTCGAGTAAGATTTCCTTTTAGATTTAGTTTATTTTCATTTACAATTTTTTTTTTTTGAGTTATGTGATTTGATGAGTAATTGTTGATTTTCTGATAATTTTGAGCTCATTTTGGTCATCATTATCGGATCTTCAACTGAATTTTTGAATCTAGTAATTTTCGATCTAAATTGCCAAGAGATCTTCATTTTACATTTCTGAAGACAAGCTTGCTGAGATCTTCATTTTCCATTTCCAAAGAGTTGTGCAAATAAATATCAAGGATGAGAATGTGATAATGGAAGTAAATTCGCTACGGTAAATTGTCCATTGTACATTACTGCCTACTCTGTCCATAATTTCTTGAAAATGTATCCTGTAAGTAATTTGATGAACTCTATGGTTGGTTTTTGAATTATTTGTCGTCTTCAAATTCGATCTGTTTGGTTTACGATTTTGAAAGATCATTCACATTTTTCATAATTAATGTATTTATTTGAATTACTTGTAGCAGATTTTGATTGCACTGGACAAAAATGAAGAGATATGTTTATATCAATGATGATGAATCCATGCGTGAACTTTTTTTTGACAATCACATATCGAACCGGAAATATACAGTTCTTAATTTCTTGTATTTTTATTGATAGTTAATTTGCTTTTTCTTTATCAAGCATTTGTTGTTGCGAAATTGAATGTTATTGCAAGTGTTGATAAATCGAGTTATTGTTGTTTTGATATTTTTTTTATAGTTACCTTAGAAGTGGAAGAAGTTACTCTTATAGCATATAAAGTTACCCTAAAAGTGCTAAAAGTTACCCTTGAAATATATATAAAATTATCCTAAAATTGCTAAAAGCTACCCTAAAAATGGTAAAAGTTACCCTAAAAATGGTAATAGTTACTCTTATAATAAATAAAGTTATCCTTGAAATATATAGAACTACCCTTAATATAATAAAGTTACCCCAAAACTGGAAAAAGTTACCCTAAAAGTGTTAAAGGTTACCCTAAAGGGATTAAAAATTACCCTTGTTTTCAGTTTTCAGATTAAGAGGTGTTATCAGCGGATCCTACCCCTATATATATATATATATATATATATAAATATATATATATATATATATATATATATATATATATTATATATATAAATATATATATATATAATATTATATATATATATATATATATATATATAGGGGCAGGATCACATGAGAATGCTCCTTACATGAGAAATGAGAATGAATCTCAACCATACAATTGGATTAGAGTTACAACACTTTGTTCATTAGAGTTATACCCCTGAAAAAAATTCAAGCCCAAAAAAAAAAAATTAAAAATTTTTTTTTTCTAATTTTTGTTTTTCTGGAGTTACATCACTTTTTCATTAGAGTTACATCACTTGTTCATTAGAGTTACATCACTTGTTCATTAGAGTTATAGCGTGTAAAATTCATTCTCATTTCTCATGTAAGTATGCATTCTCATATGAACTCACTTCTATATATATATATATAGTAACTTCATAAAACAAAATAAATAAATTTATTACAAACACCATGGAAATAAATATTCATACTCTAACTCAAATATAAAAAAATATTCGAAACTTAATTAACGTAATAATCATAATTAACACTAAATAAAGCGTTTTTAAGAATCGGGGTATTACAATTTGATTTGGGCTTTGGCGGAAGCCATCAAGCTACAGTATAGTAGGCTGCCAACCCTTGTGACATGGCAACTGAGATGGAAGATGAAATAGCCTTTTCTTTTCTTTTTTTTTTTTTTTACAACAGTTTTTTTTTTGTTTTTTACAGCATGTATTATCTGAAAATATGATTCTTTTAATGTGCCTCAATTAAGTTTGTATGTTCCAAAAAAACAAAATTCTACATCTCACTACTTTGACTGATTGTTAAAACATTAAACATGCATTTGATGACAAAATCTTCGAGCATGAAAAAAAAATTAGTTTCATCTATTTTGAACTTATTATGCAATATGAGTTATATATATAGTTGTCATCTACCTATTCTACTCAATATTATAAATTTTTAAATTACTTATTTACATCTGTTTTTCTAGAGGTGTAAAACTTGATATGACCCGCCAACCGGACACAAAATCGACCCATTATTGGGTCAAGGAGGCTGACCTGTTTAGTGTAAGTTCTATTGACTATCAATCGTAGATTAATAGCAAACAATAATAGAATATCAAATAAGAAAGCAAGAAAGAACACACCAGAACTTTTTACGTGGAAACCCAAGAACTGGGAGAAAAACCACGAATATGCACTAGGAATCGATGAATGTTCAAGAAAGATTACAAAAGCACTCAAGAACTCTCTCTAAAGCTTTTTCTCTCTCAAATATGTGTTTAAAGATGAAGAATACATTAATGACGCAATTAGGGCACCTATTTATACCCCCACTAAGCAAAACCGGAAAAAACGCGTCCTCGATAGGTGCGGGCGCACCATCCCGTGGTGCGGGCGCACCAGCCCTTGGTGCGGGCGCACCAGGGCGCACCAGGACTCAGGTGCGGGCGCACCAGGACTCAGGTGCGGGCGCACCTGAGTCTTCTGCCGTCAGTTTCGTCAGTTCTTCGTAAAACAGTCATAACTTTCTCGTTTCTCACCGGAATTGGACATATGACCTATCGTTGGAAAGCTCTCGGAACAAGCTATAACCTCCACTTTGAATCACCTCAAAATCATTTATATATTGAAAGATATATCCATTTAAAGTTAGCCTTATGTCCCAAATGACGTTTTCCTTCTACGCAACCTCATCTCCACACCCATACACCTCCATGAGCTTCATATCACGCCATATACCCAACATTTAGTGCATGCATTAACATGATACGTATTTTAAATGGGTCGTCTATAGTTAAGGAGTTTGACCCATTTAAGTAAGCGGGTGACACGACATGAAACAACTCGATACATTCAATTCTTAAATTTAACGTGCAAAATCTGACACAACTCGACTATACGACCTAAATCGACTTATTATAGCAGGTGTGGGTCAAGGGCGTTGACCTGTTTCCTGCACTGGTCGACACGGCACATTTATTAAATGAGTTGAGTTTGGGTTAAGAAGTTCGACAGTTTTTGAGAGAAGTAGGAACACTTGTTAGTCATTGTCATAGGTTATATTATTTGTTGTAGTGTGACCGAGTTGGCACAAGACCGACCCGAACCGATTATAAGCTCTACTTTTTTTCCTTTTAAGCACTACTTATCTCCATCCTTTTATACCGTTTTAGCCATAACCAAATAAAAATAATTTAATTCTTCCACATTTATCAATTTCTTTTTCGGTACATGGGAGTAGGAGTTTATATATGCTCTTTGTATATTAGTGGTTTCTATACAAGGGAATTCCCCGTTTTTTTTATTTTATGCACCTCAAACTACACTCATCATTAAGTTTGTAACTAACATTGTACAATCCAATTAACATCCTAAAATCCTAGTAAAAAAAATATCCCAAAATTAAGCTAATATTAAAAGAAAAAAAGAACTATTCTGATTTCTAAACAAAAAACATTACAATTTTAGCTAATTTAATCATCAGAGGAATCCTATCAAAAAAGGGGAAAAAATCCACATCGAACTAGTATACATTTAGAGGATACTGAAAATTTTATGAAATTTTAGAAAAGTGAAAAAAAAAAACTTTTTTATTACTAAACTGAATTTATCTGAATTTATTAAACCTGAGTAGTTCTTTATTATACCTTATTTGAAATTCTCTCAACTTAACTGAATTTATTAATTTATATTTCAGTACATGATTGGAGAAACAATTTGTAGGAAGGAGTAAATTAATCCGACATTTGTGGTTAGTGTATTTTTCAATAGGGTGGGAATGTATAAAGGGAATATTAGATTGGACATATACAATCTTCTTTCTCAATAATGTAGAAAGGGATGTTTACATTAGATTTCTTATGATACTAACCTATAACATAAATTTATGAACTTATTATTGTCACTATATATTTGTAATAGGTTAGAAGAAATAAAACAAGTGTCCATGAAAGTTACATGAATATTTACTACTCCCTCCTGTTTTTTTTTTTTTTTTTGATTGCTATATTGTTGTATGCACAACAATTTAGGCAATGTCACTTTCAAGCTTTTCGAATGGCACTTTTTGGTTTACTTAATGTAAAATAATGGGAAAAGGTAAAAAATAAAGTAGTACTTTTGGGTGGAAAAAGAGAAAAACAAATATAATAGTATTACTTTATGGTGGGCCAAGTACCCCAAATAAGAATAATGTAACAATTAAAAAGAAACAACCATTTAAGAAAAATGTAGCAATTAAAAAAATAGAGGGGGTATTTTGGTTACCGTAAAACATGACATGTGCATAAGTAACTTTATAATATCGCTATTATATACAACTAGATTGTCTCCCAATACAGATTACAATAAATGAATCAATATTCTTCACTTGTAGTACGGTGCATTATCTTCAACTTATTGGCCCTGAACTTATTGGACCTTATCTGAACTGAACTTATTGAACTTGAACTGAACTTATTGGAACTTATTAAACCTGATTGGACCTGATTCAACTTATTGGACCTGATTGAACCTGATTGGAACTTATTGGACCTTATTGGAACTTATTGACCTTATTGAAACTTATTAGACCTTATTGGCCCTGATTGAAACTTATTAGACCTTATTGGACCTGATTGAAACTTATTAGACCTTATTGGACCTGATTGAAACTTATTTGACCTTATTAGACAAAAAAATTGACCATTAATAACATAAATATTACCCCTTATGTAAATACTACCCCTCAAAATTTATTATGAAGTAATAATTATTGAAATTCGTCCTTTAAAAAAATAATAATTATTAATTATCTCTTATGATAATTAATTTAACAAAAAAAAATTACTATTTATATATTTGCCTATACATAACTTTGACCACTAATATATCTAATACTCTTGTTTTGATTTTATAAAGCACTAGTGAAAAATCAAAAGTTGATTAACATTTATTGCTAACAAGTTAAAATTGGCACATATGAAAAGTTCTCACCCCACTTTCATTTATGTGAAGGTAGTAGAATGCATTAACTCCTTATCTCTCACTCTACATTTATATCTTTCATCGTTATTAGTAACGAAAACATGTTATCTCTAGTTATTTAAAGACAAATTGTAAAATATTGTAATTATAATGATTATTATTGTTAACCTTAATTATTTGACCATGATTATAATATCATTTAATAATAATATAATCACCTAATACTAATATGAATAATCAAATAATAGACAATAATACAAGTATAATAATATACATTGTGGTACTTTAATAAAAAATTCTAATAATAACATAATCAGCTAATAGTAATATGAATAATAAAATATCGACAATAATACAAATATTTAATAAAATAATAGACACTAATACAAGTATAATACTATATAATCATTGTGGTAATTTAATTAAAATTCTAATAATAACATAATGGACAATAATACAAATGTTTATTGAACATTGACTATTTGGACCTTATTAGACCTCATTGGAACTTATTGGACCTTATTAGACCTGATTGGAACTTATTGCACCTGATTGGAACTTGTTGGACCTTATTAGACCTGATTGGAACTTATTGCCCTTATTGGACCTTATTGCAACTTATCTGAACTTATTTGAACTTATTGGACCTGAAACTTAATTTTTTAAATTGAGGAGAATGCACCCGTAGTGGTATACATATTATTCACTAGCGAAATTTGAAGCAACAAAACCACTATCCACGTAATAAAACAGGATATACACACAAACATATAAATTATTTTACGAAGTTCGTCGTTCAATTGTACACAATACTGTTGTCTGTAACACTCAACTGGATTGGTATACATATTCTTCTAGCGAATTTTGAAGCAACAAAACCACTATCCATGTAATAAAACGGACTATAGACGCAAACATGAATGTTATTTTTAAAGTCATTTGTTGTGTCCAATTGTACACAACACAATTATTTGTGACACTTGTAAATTTGTAATGGGTTGGTATACATATTCTTCACTAGCGACATTTGAAGCAAAAAAAACCACTATCTACGTAATAAAATGGACTATAGATGTAAACATAAATGTTGTTTATGAAGTCATTCACTGTGTCCAATTGTACTCAACACTGTTGTCTGTGACACTCGTACTGGATTGGTATACATAGTCTTCACTAGCAAAAGTTGAAGCTACAGAATCACTATCCACGAAATAAAAAGAACTATACATGTGAACATAAAGTCTATTTGTCAAATCTGTGAGACACTCATCGGGGGTTGGTTATATATATATATATATATATATATATATATTAATATATATAATATATATATATATATATATATATATTCGTTATTAGCAAACTTGAAGCTACAAAACCACTATTCACGTAATAGATAGAATTATACATGTAAACATAAAGTCTGTTTGTCAAATATCTCGGTGTACTTTAATTGTACACACCACTATTGTCTGTTTACTGCATAAAGATTGTAATATTATAATAGTATAGACATATTCTAATAGTGTTATGTAAACAAAAACCACTATTAGTGTAAGCATCGGTACTATTTATGTAAACAATTCGATGTAGTAAGAACAATAATCGTGAACTCGTACATGTCCAAATAATATTCAAAAGCAACGATTAATTCTCATATGATTATCCTAACAACCTATCATAAATAGACTATGAAGGTTGCTATAACAACCTATCATAATAAATACTTATCTTACGAAGGTTAGTATATCGACTTTCAATAGTAATAACGTTGATCATGAAGAATAATATCATTCAGAATAAGTCATACAACATCTAAAAAGAATTTCTTTTATGTATCATACTTTTGGGTAATTTCTTATACAAATACAACTTCATTTTATTATCAATCACATGATGCATGTTTTACTCCATGCTGTTTCTCCTTCTTTATTCATGGTCAAGCTCATTTATATTAATCGAGTTCAAGCACAAGCCGAACTATTAGTTGAGCTCATTTTTATTGAATGATATTATAAATTGTCTAAACATCAAGTTAGAAATATGAATCTAGAATAAGTTCAGTTCGAATATTTCAAAAATTCATGTTGAACTTGTTTTTCTACAAAAATTTATGATAAAAATCATCTACCTACCACTAGTAGAATAATTGATTATTGCTGCGGTGATATTGATGCAGTTTTACCCATACACAACAATATATTAGGTTAAAAGAAAACAAAAATATAAAATAACCATATTGCTGCGGTTTCGCCCGAAAACTGCAGCAATATGATTTCAACGGAATTTTTTGAAAATTTTGATTATTTGACCAAACATATTGCTGCGAATTATGGCAGTAACCGCAGCAATATATGAAAATAATATTTAAAAAATATCATTTGAACATATTGCTGTTGTTCCTAGAAGAAACCGCAGCAATAGATTTATTAGGGTTTTTAATGTTTATTTTAGGAATAGGGTTTTTTGGATACATAATGCGGTTTTCCTCACTATTTCTATGTCACTCCTTCCCTCATCCCTCATTCTCACTGCACCGTCTCCCTCATTTCCTTTTCCTCATCTCACCAGACATTCTCGTCCTTCATCCTCGTTCTCCTCCCTCATTCTTATTCTTCGCCGTTCTTCAATCCTCCCTCACCAGACGAAGTCTTCGTCGAGATTTCCTTCATCCTCCAGATTTCTTCTCGTTGGTTGAGATTTCCCTCATCCTCACCAGTCGAAGACCTCGCGCTCGTAGTTCCTCGCGAAGCCTTTGTCATTCCTCGCACTCGAAGCCTTCGTTGTTCAGATCTTGTTTTCATCAAGTATTTTTCTGATTTTGACATTCAATTTCTTGTTTTTTTTTTTCAATATTTTGTCCTTTTTGTTTTGAATTTTACCAGCTGATTTTAATTATTTAAGTTGTTTACGTTTATGTTGCAAGATTTTGTCCGTCCTCCTTTTCGTTGTTCGTCCTCCTTTTCGCTGGTCGCCGGACGTTGAATCGCTCGAGTTCTTCCAGTTCTTGACTATATTACAGTTTCATTTTTCAGTTTCTTATTTTTTGTTTTAGGGTTAATTTATTTTTAGTTTTTTTATTTTTTTTAATATTGTTAATTATATTTTTTGTAATTAGTCATTTAGTTGTAACTGTTTTTTTATTTTTACTTTTTCATTTTTCTTTTTGATCTTTTATATTATTTATGTAACTAGTTTTTTATATATATATTAATCAAATTCATGTCATTTAATCTTCAGTTCGTCTATGAACTTGGTGGATAGTGGATGGGTTACTTGCTTGGTTTTACTCTTTCAAATTTGATTGCAAAATTTTAAAAAAAAATTACCTGTACCAGGGACTATTGCTGCGATTTTGGACAGCAACCGCAGCAATAGGTCAAGCTATTGTTGTGGTTTCTAGCCAAAACCGCAGCAATACGTTGTACGTTTTCAATAAAAAGAAAATAAATATATTGCTGCGGTTTTGGGTAGGAACCGCAGCAATATGTCCAAATATTGCTGCGGTTTAAAGCCACAACAATATATTAATTACCTATTGCTGCCCCTTTAATTGTTGCGCGGTCAAAACTACCGCAATAGGCCACTTAAAGACCGCAGCAATAAGCATTTATTCTACTAGTGTACAATTGCCAAAAAGCGGAAGAATTAATTTCTGAAACATTCAACCTAGAGTAACGTACACTTTGGGCCTATTTTATTCACTTTATTTTCAATCCTCGTCGGATAAAAGAAGTTCAGATAAATTCAGTTAAGTTGAGAGAATTTCAAACTAAATAAGGTCTAATAAAGAATTAATAAGGTCTCATAAGTTCAAATAAATTCAATTCAACAATAAAAAAGTTTATTTGGTACTTCTATAAAATTTCATAAAATTTGCGTTACTCCTACACTAATTCACTAAGTATCCTCTAGTTGTATGCTAGTTCGATGTGGATTTTTTTTTTCCTTTTCTTGATAGGATTCCTCCGATGATTAAATAGCTAAAATCTTAATCTTTTTTATTCAGAATTTAGAATAGTTCTTTTTATCTCTTATTATTAGTCTTAATTTTGAGATTTTTTTACTAGGATTTTAGGATGTTAATTATATAGTACAATGTCAGTTACAAACTTATAATGAGTGTAGTTTGAGCTGCATAAAATAAAGAAAAAGGGGAAAAAATGTTCCCATGTATACAAACCACTAAAATACAAAGAGCGTATATGTACTCCTATCATCTATTGAAAAAGAAATTAATAAATGAGAAAGAATTTAATTATTTTTATTTGGTTATGGTTGAAATGGTGGCATAAAAGGATAGAGATAAGTAGTGCTTAAAAGGAAAAAAGTAGAGCTTATAATCGGGTCGGATCGTGTTTGTGCTAACTAGGTCACAATACGAGAAATATAGCCTAAGGCAATGACTGAAATGTGTTGCCACAACTTTCAAAACTGTTGGACTTCTTATCCCAAACCCGACTTATTTAATAAATGTTCGTGTCGACCAGTATACGAAACAAGTCAACACCCTCGACCCACACCTGCTTATAACAAGTCGATTTAGGTCGTATTGGCGAGTTGTGTCGGATTTTGCACGTTAAAGTTGAGAATTGAATGGACCGATTTGTTTCATGTCGTGTCACCCGCTTACTTAAATGGGTCAAACCCCTTAGCTATAACTAAGACGTTTAAAATATGTGTCGTGTCGACGCGTGTACCAAACGGGCCAACCCCCTCAACCCAATAATGGGTCGATTTCGTGTTCTATTGGTAGGTCGTATCAACTTTTACACCTCTAGAAAAAGATTTAAATAAGTAACTTAAAATTTATAATATTGCGTAGAATAGCTAGATGACAATTATATTTAATTCATATTGCATAAAAGTTCAAAAAAGATAAAATCTAATTTTTTTCATGCTAGAAGATCTCGGCATTAAATGCGTGTTTAGTCTTTTAACAATGAGTTAAAGTGGCGAGATGCAGGAAAAAAATTATCTATTTTGGAACTTACAAACTTAATTGAGGTGTATTAAAAGAACCATATTTTCAGATAATACCTGCTGTAAGAATAAAAGAAAAAGCTGGTGTCAAACAAAAGAAAAGATATTTCATCTTCCAACTTAGCTGCCATGTCACAAGGGTTGGCAGCCTACTGTAGTTTGATACCTGCTGTAAGTAATTATTACAATTGAATTTTTCACTTTTCCCTTGCCGAATTTACCATTGTGCCATGAATATTAGATAGTTAAACCAATATCCAGTAGTGGTTTATCAATTCTCGAAAGAGAATAGTGAGTTGAAAGTTCTAAAACCTTTATGAAAATCAAGAAAACCCTGAAAAATGGTTTCCATAAGAGCAGCTCCAGCAGCATTACCTTAGGTCTCAGCTTGCAATTTACCTATAGTTGGAGCTAGTAGCTTTGTTGTTAGAGAGAAAGCAAGCTTATTGCTTTGGCAAGCCAAGTAGCTCCACAAAGCTACTTGCTTTGTCTATTTTTTGTGAGCTCCACTTCCACTTTTCTCTTTCACATTTTACTTTCCAATACACTTTCTATGTATAATAGGAGACTTGCAACGGTAATATGGATCTGTAGAATAATTTGAGCTGTCGAGTAATTTGCAACGGTGATGTTGTGCTACAGGATATGCAACTTTTTTTATTTTTTTCCCAAATATTAGTCTATAAATAGGAGTAACAATGTTGTAAAAAAATATACCCACAAAATTTTTATAATCTCTTTCTCTCATATATTATTTCCTTCAAGAAAATATACCCACAAATGAATGATTATTCTCAAGATCCATATAGTCAATATTATCCTTATTTAGAAAATTTAGAAAATCAAATATCCCAAAATCGAACCCAAAATAATCTAAATGCGCCAAATGTACCGATTCACCCAACATCCCGATCTTACTATGATACAAATCAAGTGATTCCCCCCAACGCTCAAATGTATTACCATCCATCCTGTTATTACCAGCCTAGGCTGATTAATCGTCCGACTACGCCTATGTACTACTCTCATCCTCCTTTCCCTCATGAATCATATGTGGTTCTTGAAAGTTCACGAAAAGAGAGTATTGGAGCTTCTATCATGCACTAAGACTCTCCAATTTCAGGAGCAGCTATCGATATTGATGATGAAGAAGAGGTTGTGGAGGTTCAGAAGAACACTGGTGGTAGAGGAAGAGGCAATAATGGTAGAGGTAGAGGGAGAAACAGAGGTAGAGGGGTTGGAGGAACAAAATTCAAGTGGAGCCACGCACGAACAAGATCAAGATTTATGTAAAAGCTGGTTGACAATTTCAAATGATGTTATTGTAGGAACTGATCAGTTGTACGGGGATTTATGGGAGAAAATTGTTCAATACTACAACCAGTGGAGGACAGAAGGTCTCAAGGTTGATGTTCAAAAGGCCTCAAATCATTGGTACAAAATGAGTGTCGAGGTTTCAAAGTTCAATGGGTGCTACATTCAGGTTAAGGATACACATCCTAGTGGCCATGATGAAGATCAAGTGATCGAGATGGCCAACAAACTTTGGAAGAATCGCAACCCAACTGATAGAAATTATCCTTACCTACATAGTTCGAAAATTAATCGAGATCAACAAAAATGGAAAGAGTTTGTTACTAAAGAAGGTAATAAGTCAAAGAGAACAAAAAATACTGTCTCGCGCGCTTACACTTCATCAAGTTTAAACGCGAATGCAAGTGACACTAACAGCGTAACAATGATGAATGAGCGTCCTCTGGGTCAAATTTAAAGGCAGCTAAAGCAGCAGCAAGGGGTAAGGGGAAGTCGGCGAGCAAGAAGGTTACTGAGGATGCTACTCAAACATGGAATAAGTTTGAAGAGTTACGGAGAAAAAAGGCCATGTACCAGGAGCGTATTCGTGTTGCAGATTTTGAAATTCTTTTCAAGGATACTTTACGGATGGACGAAAACACTCGAAACGCTCATAATCAAGTTTGCTCGGTCATCAAGGCTAAGTACAATATACAGTAATGTTCAAGTCATTTTAGCAACGTATTTGAAAAAAAAAATAACCTACATGTATTTCGGTTATTTTAACGTTTAATTTCAGTTATTTTAGCTATGTATGTCACTTATTCTAGCTATATATTTCAAATATTTTAGCTATGTTGTTTTGGTTATTTAAGCGAATATGGTTAAATTATTTTATTTATGTATTTTAATTATTAAATCTATGTATTTCAATTATTTCCTCTATGTATTTCAATTAAAAAAATAGATTCTAGCTGTTGGACAGTAGCTGCTGGGGTTTATTTTTTCGGATGTAGCAACAAATAGTTGAGTTGTTGGAATATAGTCGTTGGAAACTACTTTTTTTTAGAATGTAGCAACTTGGAATTTACTTAACAACATTATAGCCGTTGGAATGTAGCCGTTGCAAATCTGACAAAGAGAATCATGTTTCCCTATAAATATATCATTTTTCGTATAACCTCACAACACTTATTCATATTCTCTTTCCCATATAAGTCAAATAATCATCCTTCCAAACATAAATCATCCTTCCAAACATAAATCATCCTTCCGTACGTACTTGCAATTTCAATATGCATGTCTCACAATACTGGTTCTTCAACCAATATCACAGATTGGATGAAGGATATGGATGATGATTTTTGGATGAAACAGATGAGCAAATGACGCTCCAAATAATTGAAAATATTTCAAATCCGCCCAGGAAAATGATTCCACGGGATCATGAAGGTGGTGCAGATCGTCCTTTCAACGACTATTTTTCTCCCAATCCGGTATATCCGGAACACATTTTCCGAAGGCGATTCAGGTTGGGGAGAGATTTGTTTGTCAAGATAGTAAATGTTGTTGAACAACGTTGTGACTATTTCAAACAGAGGAAAGATGTTGCACAACAACTTGGATTGTCGCCATTGCAGAAATGCACAGCAGCTATTCGCATGCTTGCATATGGATCCCCAACTGATATACTTGATGAATATATACAAATCGGTGAAAGTACGACAATTGAATGTTAAAATATATTTTGTTAAACTATTATCAATGTGTATTTGGTGAGGTGTACATGAGAAGGCCTAATGTTGATGATGTGCAACGACTGCTTCAAATGCAAGAAGATTGTCATGGCTTTCCAGACATGCTTGGAAGCCTTGATTGCATGCATTGGGTCTGGAAAAATTGTAAAGTAGCATGGAAAGGCCAATATACACGAGGTGATCATGGTCATCCCACAATCATACTTTGAAGCAGTTGCCTCGGTGAATCTCTGGATATGGCATGCATATTTTGGTGTGGTTGTGTCCAACCACGACCTTAATGTATTGAGTAGATCAAACTTATTTCAAGATGAATTACAAGGTAGAGCTCCATAAGTTGATTTTAATGGTAATGGTACTACATAAACCATGGGGTACTACCTTACAGATGGTTTATATCCTGAATGGACTGCATTTGTTAAGAACTTCTCACATCCTCAAGATCCTAAAATTTGTTTAAACAAAAAAACATGAAAGTGCAAAAAAAGATGCCGAGAGAGCATTTGGAGTACTCCAAGCTCGTTTTGCAATAGTGTGTGGTCTGACGCGAACTTGGCATAAAAGCAAGCTTCATAATATTATGGAAGCTTGCATCATATTGCATAATATGATGTTGAAGGTGAGCGACACCCATATTCAAGAAACTTTTCTCTACAGATTTTTCACAACAAATTGATTGTGATGATACCCGACAAGGACATACTGAGGATTTTGAATCATATCTGGCAAGAGATGTAACAATTCGAGACAGAGAAAAACATCATCAACTCAAGACGGATCTAGTGGAGCACATTTGGACGCAATTTGAAAATCAATATGTAGTACTTTTTTTTAATGTAATCTCGCTTTCGTATTTATGTATTAATTACGTTGTATCTTAATTATTATTTCTGTTACTTTAATTTTTTTTAAATGAATTTTTTAAATTTGGAATAAAAGTTATTTATTTCTACAATTTATTATTTTTATAAGTTAATAACAAATTATGATTGTAATCGTATATCAAAAAATTTTGATATGGTGATGACATGTAAGACCTACAAAAACTAAAAATGATTGTAGTTTTCCAATGGAAGAGGTTGTAGCTTGGGAATATTATAGTTTGAAAATCTGATGTGGCACACAAAGCTACAAGTTGTTATAGCTTGTCATTGTAGTTGTTTTAAATGGCTTTTTGATAAACCTAATAAGAGCATGAGCAATGGGGTTGGTTTTGGTTGGTCTAGCAAAAAGTAAAGCTAGCTTTACTTAGCTTTACTATTTGAGCAATTGGCCTTTGGAGTTGGTTGGTCTGGAATTCTAAACCAACCATGCCTTGGATGGTGTGCATAGCAACAAATGGGGTATTGCCATATGTATCAATATTGCTTTATTGTTGCTGTTTTTTTTTTAAAAGATTGTTTTTTTGTTTTAAAGTAAATAAAATCAGCTTATAATTTTTTTTAAAAAATTACATTACAGCTATAAAAAAAATTATCTATAAATTAAGCCTAAATTTGATATATTTTATCATATTTTTTCACAACCTACTTTTCTTTCTAATAACTTTCTCCGACCTAAAATTATTCAAAATGTATATAAATTAATTAATATATCACTAATTAAAACATGAATAAAAATTATCTACTCTATATAAAAATAAGAACATTTTCAATAGGAAAGAGAGTATATGATGGAGTATACCAAAAGTAAGAGAGACAAGTAGAAAGCCAAGTAGAACTAGTCTAGCCATTGTGAGAAAAAAAAGATGAATTGGTGAGAAGGAGGAAAGGAGAGAGAATGGAAAAACTACAAAGACCAACAAAAATCCACCCACCCATTGTAAATGCTCTAAGTGTCCTTTCAAAATAAGAAGGTCCTTACAAGTGTCCTATCAGGGGAAGGATGACAATTATAATTGCTTACAGAGAAATAAGACAAATATTTCAAATATTATTGAGCATAGGTCTAGAAACAGTGAAACAGTTATGAAAACTTCTGAAATTGATTTGAAAAGTGTCAAGAATGAGCTCTCTGTCAGGGTACTCAAGAATCGGGGTTACCTTTAAAGCTCCTTCCCAGTGCCTATGCAAAGAAGTCAAGGTTCCTAAACCTAGTGATTTCACCTCAGAGCGTATTGTTGCTCTGAAGACCCAAACATCAAAAAATTTCAATTCCCATAATAAAAGTACCACAACACCAAGAGGGCCTTGGTCAATTGGGCTAGGTTCAGGCACAAACTCGAACCATCGACGGGCCATACTTGATTAGCTACACAAAGAAAACTGAAACAAGTCTGAAGTAACTATGAATACCAACGTTATTACAAGATGTTGAAGCAAAATATAATCTATTCGCATATTTGAAGTAACCTACTCTATATAATCTATTCTGGGCAATAAAAAACGTTCTCTCCATCTTCTGTGAGAAATCGGGGGAAATGATAAACTTCGACAAGTCTCATGTGTAGGAAATAAAATCGCTAACAATATAAATTTAACTTATCTGGAAAACCGTGGCGTGAAGAATTCACTGCCCTAAAGTTGAATTTGCCCCGCTACAACACACGGCCTCTTAGCAATCAACCTCCAGGGGTACACGGTCTCTGAGTTTCCAGTGTAGATGGAAAAACAGATTGAGAACGATCTTGAATATTGCCCAGAAAGATATTTTTGAGAGAGGAAGAAGAAGGTGTTTATGATTTTCTGTGTGTTAAAGAGAACAGTAACCTACGTATTTATAAAAGGATAATAGGGTTAAAACGTGGTTACCAGCCGACTTAGTGGGAGGAGATAATGGCCCGTAATTAGGAAATAACGGCTCATTAAGGGAGGAAATCCGGGAAAAAACGGTAACCTAATTACTGGCTAAAAACAACAGATTTTTAACCCAAAACTTTAGTTAAGTTAAGTTTATTCCCCAAGGCCCAAGGCCCAAGGCCCAAGGCCCAAGGCCCATGGCCCAGGCCCTGGCCCGGACCGGGCGGGCGCGCGCGTGTGGTGACTCCACTCACCACATGCCCACTAAAAGTCCTTTTGTCACACAACTCAAAGGGTATAGAAAGAGTAATGTATATAAACCCTTTACACTACCTATTATTCTATCAATGTGGGACTCTTCAAATTCTCTTTTGAAGCAACTCTAGAGTTTCCTTCACAAACATTTATTATAAACTCCAACAATCCCACACATGATTCAAAAGAGGAAAACAGGAAAAAATAGGGCTGAAAACAGATGATCTGGGCAATAGATACTGAGTTTTGAAGTATCAATGTCTTATGGACTTGAATTGACACTTAGTGCATACAAATATGTCTTACTGTCATAAGAGGTAGATTTCTCTTTGAACCTTTCATGATGTTAGCAAAACATAGTTGCGCACTCAACCTTTTTCAAATCAAGATACGTTCTCGCAAATATAATATAGATGCCCCACAATTAGCCTGGATTCTCGTGAATGCTCTAGAGAGCCTAAGCCTTTGGACTCTCATAGGGGATTGGGCGTAACCCCCACATTCACATAGGTAAGTTCATCAAGTTTGTACTGTCACAAACCACTCAAATAAGGCTATGAACTTATTAAGAGCTTATACTCAACCTTACACATATAACAGTAATTTAAAACAAAATACTACATCACTTTTATTAATAGGAATGGTAGTAGTACATAATAACTTGAGTTGTTTTGTGATTTCGTTTGACCCTTTGAACTTAGGAATTCCTAAGAAGGATATCCATCACAATTCACTCACCAATAGGCTTTAAACCCATTCCTTGTGCTGACTCCAGCACCATTTTTCTACAAAGGCCTTTGGTGAGAGGATCAGCAATATTCCTCTCTGATTTTACATACTCGAGTGACAACACATTTTCTCTAATTAGATTTCTAACTATGGCATGCCTTAAGCGAATATGCCTTCTCTTTCCATTATAGGCTTGATTATTCGCTACCCCAATTGCTGCTTGCGAGTCACACCGCATAGAAACTGATGGAGCTGGCTTCCCCACAATGGAATATCAGCAAGCAAACTCCTTATCCATTCAGCTTCTTGACCTGCCAATTCTAAAGCAATAAACTCAGATTCCATTGTAGATTTGGCAATACATGTTTGTTTTGATGATTTCCATGATATAGCTCCTCCAGCAAGAGTGAAAACATAACCACTAGTAGATTGTATCTCATCATTATCCACACCCAATTAGCATCACAAAATCCTTCAAGAACACAAGGTGTCCTTTGATAATGTAGACCCCAATTGGTAGTGCCTTTTAGATACTTCAACAATCTAATCAAGGCAACCCAGTGCTCCCGATTAGGATTGTGAGTATACCTGCTCAATCTACTAACGATAAGCTATATCAGGTCTAGTATAATTCATCAAGAACATTACACTTCCAATTATTTTTGCATATTGTTCTTGTGATATACTATCACCTTTATTCTTTTTCAAATGAATACTAGAATCATATGGGGTTTTCACAGGAACACAATCAAATTGATCAAACTTCTTTAATATTTTCTCAATATAATGAGATTGATTTAAAGATATCCCATATGAAGTTCTAGTAATCTTTATTCCAAGAATAACATCAGCCTCTCCTAAATCCTTCATCTCAAAGCAGAATTTAGGAAGCACTTAGTTGTATTTACTACGTCTATATTGGTCCCAAAGATCAACATATCATCCACATATAGACATATGAAAACACAACCAAGTTCATCAATTTTGGAATAAACACAAGCATCAGAATCATTTACCAAAAAACCATTTGAAGTAATAGTTTGATGGAATTTATCATACCATTGTTTTGGTGCTTGTTTTAAACCATACAAAGATCTAATAAGCTTGCATACCTTGTCCTCTTGACCAGGAACCTCACATCCTTCAGGTTGCTTCATATAGATCTCCTCGTTTAACTCACCATTCAAAAATGCAGTTTTCACATCCATTTGATGCCAATTAAATCATGAATAGATGCAAGTGCAATTAAAGCTCTAATGGTGGCTACCTTGGTCACAGGAGAATAAGTATCAAAGAAGTCTAACCCTTGTTTTTGGCGATGCCCTCCAACTACAAGTCTAGCCTTATACTTATCCAAAGACCCATCAGGCTTGCATTTCTTTGTAAAAATCCACCTACTGCTTAATGCCTTACAACCTCTAGGAAGGTCAGTCAAAACCCAAGTGTTATTACTCATAATAGACTCTATTTCACTGTTAATAGCCTCTAACCAAAAACTTGAGTCTACCGATCTCATGGCCTCAGCATAGGTTCTCGGGTTCTCTTCTAACACAAAAGCATTGATATCTTGCTCATCTAAGCACTCTTTTTCAGCTAGAAAGGTAGTAATAAAATCAGGTCCGAAACTAGACTCAGTTCTAGCTCTCTTACTCCTTCTAGGTTCTAAGGTCTCACTAGATGATGCAATGTCACGATGCAAAACAGAAGAAGATGCAGCAGGCAAGCATGATTGCAAACTAACTTTCATAGGAAATATATGCTCAAAAAATTCAACATCTCTTGACTCTCTAATCGGACCAAAACCAGATGCATCCTTAAGAATGAGTCTATATGCAGCACTGTTAGACGCATAACCAATAAAAATACCATCTACAGTCTTAGGTCCAATTTTACTCCTTTGAAAGTCAGGAAGTCCTATCTTTCCCAAACACCCCCACACTTTGAGGTATCCCAAATTCGGCTTGAAGCCTTTCCATAATTCATAGGGAGTTTTATCTAACTTCTTATGGGGAACTCGATTAAGGACATAACAAGCAGAAAGGATAGCTTCACCCCACATATTAGTAGGCATACCTGAACTAATAAGCATAGCATTCATCATATCTTTAAGTGTTCTATTTTTCCGCTCAGCTATTCCATTCTGTTCTGGGGTTAAGGGGCTGTAACCTCATGAATAATCCCATTAGACTCACAAAATTTCTTAAGGGAAGTACCATCATATTCTCCACCCCTATCTGATCTCACCCTTTTAATCTTAAGGTCCAATTGGTTCTCTACTTCGGCTTTATAAATAAGAAATTTTTCTTCTGCCTCATCCTTAGAACTCAATAAATAAACCTTAGTGTAACGAGAAAAGTCATCAACAAAAGTAATATAGTATTTCTTTCCTCCCCTACTCATGGAATTCTTAAAGTCACCTAAGTCACTATGGACTAACTCTAATAAAGTAGAGGAACGGGACACATTTTTGTTGAATGCTTTCTTAGGGTGCTTAGCTTCTACACACACTTCACATTTATCAAAAGAAGTATTGCTAAAGTCAGAAATAAGACTAAGTTGTTTTAGCCTTTTAATAGCAACATTCACATGACCTAGTCTAGAATGCCATAAAGAAATAACTCAGCAATATAAACAGAAGCAGCAGAGTTTTTATTATCAATAACAACATCCCAAACAAAAAGTCCAGCATTACAAAAGCCTTTACCCACAAAAATACCATTTCTGGTTAATACAAGTTTATCAGATTCAAAAGATAACTTAATCCCAGCTTTGTTTAAAAGTGAACCAGAAATGAGATTTCTGCGGATATCAGGAGCATGCAGGACATTCTGCAAAGCAATGGTTTTCCCGGATGTTAATTTCAGGAAAACCTTTCCTTTGCCTAAAACACTCACAGTGCTTGAGTTTCCCATGAAGATGCACTCTGATTCTGGAACTTTCTGGTATTCCTGGAACGCTTCCTTGTTGGCACAAATATGACGGGTTGCACCAGTATCCACGATCCATTCTGAAACATTGCTTACCAGATTTACCTCGGACACCACAGCAGCAATGACATCATCATCTTCAGCAAGGTTAGCTTGAGGTTTGCCATTTTGGATTTGACTGGGGTTTCTTCCTTTGACGGCACTCCTTGGCAGCATGCCCATACTTACCACACACAAAACATTACCCTTAAATTTGCCTTTTCCCTTGAAGTTGTGTTATTCTGCCTGGTACCATGAAACTGATTTTGACCTTTGCCTTTTGGTCCTTTACCTGCAGCAGTCTTAGTTTCCACAAGATTAGCAGAACTAGAAGAATGATCAACTGATTTTCCCTTTATTTGGATACGGTTCTGCTCCTCAATTTTTATATGGGACACTAACTCTTGAAGGGTAAAATCTTTCTGCCTATGTTTTAAGGAATGAACAAAATTCTCCCAAGAAGCAGGCAATTTTTCTAGAAGGCAATTGGCTTGGAAAAGGTCGGAATAGCCATACCCTCGGCAACAATATCAGCACATAAATGTTCATACTCATGAACTTGATCAAGGACAGGTTTCTCATCATTCATAGAAAATTTCAACCAACGACTACAGCATATTTTTTAGTCCCAAAATCATCAGTCCCATACTTCGCATTCAAACCATCCCAAATCTCCTTAGCATGTTTAGACTTACTATAAATCAGATAAAGGGAATCAGTCATATAATGCAATAACATCCCACGACAGGTCTTATTATCTTTTACGAAATCCCTAACAGAATTTTCAGGAGCAACATCAACAGACAAACAATAATCAACACCAATCTGACCCAAGAAAAATTCCATTTTATCAGACCACATCCTATAGTTTTTCCCATCAAAAGGTTCTAACTTCGACATATCAGGGACAAAGGGATTGGTTATAGGAACAGCATTTTAAATACGGGTACCTTCATTAGGAATATTAGCAGCCATAGTTCCGGGATAAAACAAATATTTCGGAAAAAATTCAACTTTAGAATGTAGGAACTAAAACCGCTAACAATATAAATTTAACTTATCTGGAAAACCGTGGCGTGAAGAATTCACTGCCCTAAAGTTGAATTTGCCCCGCTACAACACACGGCCTCTTAGCAATCAACCTCCAGGGGTACACGGTCTCTGAGTTTCCAGTGTAGATGGAAAAACAGATTGAGAACGATCTTGAATATTGCCCAGAAAGATATTTTTGAGAGAGGAAGAAGAAGAAGGTGTTTATGATTTTCTGTGTGTTAAAGAGAACAGTAACCTACGTATTTATAAAAGGATAATAGGGTTAAAACGTGGTTACCAGCCGACTTAGTGGGAGGAGATAATGGCCCGTAATTAGGAAATAACGGCTCATTAAGGGAGGAAATCCGGGAAAAAACGGTAACCTAATTACTGGCTAAAAACAACAGATTTTTAACCCAAAACTTTAGTTAAGTTAAGTTTATTCCCCAAGGCCCAAGGCCCAAGGCCCAAGGCCCAAGGCCCAAGGCCCATGGCCCAGGCCCTGGCCCGGACCGGGCGGGCGCGCGCGTGTGGTGACTCCACTCACCACATGCCCACTAAAAGTCCTTTTGTCACACAACTCAAAGGGTATAAAAAGAGTAATGTATATAAACCCTTTACACTACCTGTTATTCTATCAATGTGGGACTCTTCAAATTCTCTTTTGAAGCAACTCTTGAGTTTCCTTCACAAACATTTATTATAAACTCCAACATCATGTTGTTTTCAGTCCTAACATGCCGAAAAAGTTCAGGAAAATCATGAGGAAACCTTTGGGAGTGTTGGATAAGGACAAAGTTGGGACCTACCTCGTATGCCCAATGGAAGTAGATGGTCGATCTTCGGAAGCATTCAAAAGCATAATCTCAAAAACAGCAAATAAGATTCTTTCGTGGAAATATTCTAACCTTTCGCAACCAGGGAAGCTTATTCTCATCAACACTATCCTGTGTTCCCTGGCGTCAAACATCATTTCTGTTTACTTGCTGCCCAAGAAAATCACGAGGTCGATCACCTCTATGCTGCTGAAGTTCTGGTGGGCCTCATCAATGGATAAAACTCCAATCTACTGGCGGAAGAGAGAATTGCTCGAAAACCATAAATTTGAAGGGGGGCTAAGTTTCAAAAATATTGACCACACAAACAAGGCTATGCTCTTCAACCAAGCATGGAGAATACATATGAGGAAGGATTCTCTCATCCATAAACTATATGTGGCTAGATACAAAAAAGATCCAATCCAATTGGTTATGGATAACGAATCTCCAAAGAATAGTTCCTTCGCTTTCCGCAGCCTTTTTAAGGCTAGTTCAGCTTTTAAGAGAGGGATGTTCAAGAGAATAGGTAATGGGAGATCTATTAACATTGACGTGGATAGGTGGTACCCTAACTGTCATTGTAAGCCAATTTTTCCGGCTGAACATGAAGCGAGAAATCAGATTATGAAAGTTTCAGATCTGATGGATAGCAGCAGAAAGTGGAAGCCAACAACAATCTGGTCCTTATTCTCAGCTTCGGATGCAAGAGAGATTTTTGCCACACATATTCCTCAACAAGAGATGGAGGACGGGATTGGATGGAGTTATACTAAGTCAGGTGAATTCTCAGTTAAGTCTGGCTATTGGTTCCTTAATAGAGAAGATAAAACTCAAGTCTCAAAATCTTCTTTCTGGATTCAGTTCTGGAAATCAAATATCTTTCCAAAGTGGAAACACTTTTTATGGAAAATTTTCAACAATGCCTTGCCAACATCTGACAATCTCATTAAACGACAAATTAAGGGGATCAATGCTACCTGTTGCTTGTGCAGCAAGGAAAAAGAGTCCCTGGAACATTTGTTTCGAGATTGCCATATTATACAACGAGTTTGGAGTTGCTCCTTAGGAATTGTGGCCACGAATGGCATTATCCTTCCCTTAAGGGAATGGATCAAGAACTTCTTGAACCTGTTCAAGAAAAGGAAGGCTGAGGAAGGGATACCTATGGAAACAGATTTTGTGGCTACCCTGTGGGGAATCTGGTGCCACAGAAATGAAGTGATATTTAAAGGCATGTCCCCTAACCCGAGAAGAATAATGAGTATAATATCAGAGCATTCGTTACGAGCTGGTAAAGAGGAGAAGCCCAAGATAGAGAGCTCAGTCCCAGGGGAGGATTGCAAGGAGACAGGAAACCCTAGTAAGATGAAATGGTCTATAGGAAAAACGGGCGCTTCAACTGTTCAGACTCTTGTAGTGGATGGTGCTTGGAAGAATAAAGTGCATGCAAACAAATGTCAAGCGGCCATTGCATGGAAAAACATCAATAACGACCCTCGAGAACAGGCTGTAGCAAAGATCTTTGCGAACTCTGCAGTGCAAACGGAAGCCTATGCAGTTCTGAAGGCTATAACGGACATGGAGTGGCGAAGTGCGGGTCTCATAATAAAAACGAATAATCAAGAAGTCGTTAAGGCTCTGAAAAATGAGTGTAGTATAAACCAAAATATAGACAGCATCATCCGGGATATTAGGAGAGGCTAATAGCTTCCTTTTTATCTCTTGTATTAAGGTAAGTCGAGAGGAGGTCAAATTAGCTCACAATCTCGCCACTATGGCAAGGAAAAGCTAACCTCCTTCTGTTTTATTCTACTTTTTCACCCTTTGTCGAAAAAAAAAAAATATAATCTATTCAGTTCAAGTAACCAAAGATTACTCTCTAATGCCACCATGGGAAAACAAGACCATAACATGTTCGAACAGGAAGGCTACAACTACAGAGTAACTTACATGTTTTCTCCCGCAAATTGCATTCAACAATTTTTTCATGCAGCCTCAACAACACAATAGCAGCAACATTTTGGTTGATGGAAAAAAGTTCAGCCTGCCAAATTTCTTCAAATTTGTTAAGATTTTCTAAATCATGCCAGATAAATCATTCGCTTCATGGACTGTTCTCCAGTCTCATAGTTCTTAAGATCCCAAACCTTTAACATGTAAGCACTAGGCAGTGTATTGTGATTCTTGAGCTACATACCATGCATAGTTCCATACAAGAGATAATTTCCGCTCGGGAGCTCCAACATAATCCATAAAACATGGACTAGGAGCATCCTGCAGAGTTGGCTGAATGGCATGGCATTCAAAGACATCTTTCTCACATGTATTGTACGGATCAAAACTTATAATGATATTTTGAGTAAAATACACCACCCTATTTGTATGTAAAGCAACTTCTATAGTTGCAAGTGTAAAATCGAGTACCACAGCTTGGCAACAATGAGACTGCTTTCTTCCCAATGCCACTTTCAGAAGAAAAAATTCTATCTTGAGTTGAGTCAAGAGGTGTGGTCCATGTGGACCAGGAAGGACACAACACACATTATATTGACATGAAGTACTGAGAGCAATAGAGCCGGTGTCTATATGGAACAGAGAATAAGGTTCACAAGTTAAACCAGCCAAGCAAAAGTCTTCTGTTCAAGATGGTGCAGGCAGCTGAAACCATTGCATGGTGCGAGGACTGCAAATGTAAAAATCAAGTTCTAGCAGGCTGCTGCACAGAATCAGGTCATTGCAACACGCTTTTACCATGAAACAGCATGCTGCACATTTTCCATGACTTGGCTTTAAACTGAGGCAATAGTCAATAGAGGTTAAGGCAGGGTTGCTTGTATAAACAAAGGCATCTTGATTGCGACTATGAATGTGAAGTGCAAATGGAAGTAATACTTCACTTCCTCCTTTTTCATGTTCTTCTACATGCAGTGACTGTTGATTTTATGATGAATATAACGAGCTATAAATTCGGGTTGAGATATCAAACTTAACCATTGCTTACAGACACACTTGCACTGAATGACTGATTTAAGGCGTGGTAGTCGACAGAATATTTCGGCCAAGAGATCATCTGTTAGACATATATTCATGCAACAAGACTGTGGAGTTTGGCAGTCCATGTCAAAAAACTGGAATCTACAAAAAAAAAAAAAAAGCAAATTAATCAGCAAATAGTGTGATAATTTTAGTAAATGTCCATAGTTTCTATGCAAAGAAAGCACAACCAACTGACCAAGTACTGGGATTGGCTGTGTTCAGATTGGTTATGGAAACAATATAATCCACAAATTTCGAACGCAGTTTCTGCCACCACAAAATATAATCCAGAACTTTATATGATATCAAACAAATGAGGGAATCCCAATTAATCATGCCGCATCTTGACCATTTAGAGTGGAAACACACTCCCAGATATGGGTTGAGGGGGCAAAAGAGAAACGACGAGAAAGGCACTGTTTATTTGTTGTACTGAAATTATTTTTACTACCCAAACGTACTTTTACTAAATAAAATTAATTTTTACTGATCGAAAGGTTGAAATTAAATTTTACTCATCGAAGCTGTTTTTTATTGATTAAAACTGATTTTTGTTGATTTTCTAAACTGGTTTTTATTGATTAAAACTGATTGGGCTATGTTAACCAGGGATATGTTAACTAGACATGGTTGATAACTTCCTGACCATTGCCAAACAGTCAGGAAACACAGGACAAACAAGATCAAAAAAGACCACATATTATTGTTCTGATGATGATTGATCAAGAAATTTGGTGAACATTCAAAAGGACCATAAAAAACCCCAATAGTTATCATGTTTATGAGTTATGGCCCATTCCATATCTCAAGTAGATGAAACCATACATAAATGACGATGAACTTCAATGTTTCCTGACCAGCAACAAGCAGTGGTACCGAGAAGGTGAGTAGGACAATCATCCGAACCCCAAGTAACAAAAACCTCAACTGCAGAAAACCTTGGCCCACTGCTCGTCTATATAGTGTTTGTCATCCGGTGCCTCCATAAACATTAGACACTTCATTCACCAAGGGACAAAAAACAATTTATAATCATCAATGCCATCAATCAATCTAGAGGATATTCTAAGAACAATGCTTCACCATCCAGGATCAAACTCTTAGCTTTGTGTATAAGTTTCAACATCACCAAAGCACTATACCAGATTCCTTAACCTTATCGATGAGCTATGAATGAACATTTACTTGGATATTGAAACCAGTGAAGCCAATTAGTCAACTCCTAGACATACTGTGACGATCTCAATCAAGAAGATAAATTCACAGAGAGAAATATCTCAATCAGCAATGCCACACAACAAGACCACGTGAATCTTAGACAAACACAAAATCATAACGATTTCGGTCAGCAAAAAATCTTTTGGCAGATCATACAGAAAAAGAAATATTAGGCAGCATAGTCCTAGTCCCTCCAAAGTGTAGCAAGCTAAAGCCATCATCTAAAAACAGATATCAGGCTTTTGTACGTTTTTGAACTCGGCTTCAGCCCCATTTTCAACATGTCATCATGAACTTGCATCGCCTTTCTCATTTTCTTTACTTGAGCCAGTCCGCAGATCATTACTAAACAACTTGCCCTATTCAATATATTATTGCTTCTCATGCATTCATATATTTTGAGTGCTTCATCTACCCTTTCTTCTGTAAAAAGCTTGCGTAGGAGTACATTATAACTTGTGACATTCCATATCATCTCTGAATTTCCCAACTTCCTGTGCAACAACAGTGCTGAATCAATCTGACCTGAGGAGCAATAATGCTTTACTAATAAGCAACAACAAGCAGAATCAGGAAACATATCTTCTTGATACATTAAATTCAATAGAGTTTCTGCTTCGTTCCAGTTTTCTTTCCTACCCAGCTTCATAATAAACTTGGAGATTCCTGATGAAGAGGGGATATACCCTTTCACGATTAAATGTATTAACAACTGGTTCAAGTTTCCTGATGGAGTTCCCTTGCAAAGACTTTCGGCCAATTCCTTATAAGAAGACTTCTTTAACACAACATTCTGTTTTGAAATTATCTGATACAACCCTATTGCTTCATCTAATCTCTCTCCTTTGCAAAATGCTCTTAGCATAGACCCAAATGTTGCTTCTTCCAGCCCAACACCCTCATCTTGTGCTCTATTGAGAAAAAATTCAGCTGCATATGGTTTCCCCATATCACAAAACTTCCTAATAACATGATCATACTCCAATGAAAGATCATCAGGAAGCAATCTCCTCTCTCTCATCGCGCAAATAACAGTATCTATAACATTTGTATCCCCAAAATCACAAGCTCCGTCAAGAATAGAGCCGTAAGTGTAAAAACCAGGCTCAAGATTTCTTTTGCACATCTCATTTACTTGGTCAATTGCAGCTCCAAAGTTTCCAATTCTACTATACCCATCAATCACTAAATCGAAAATCTCCGAATTACAAACACCTGAACCTAACAGCCTCACAACTTTCTCAAATTTCCCATTCTTACATAGAATTCGAGCAATAACAGTCCAAGTGTTCATGTTCAACTGAATACGATTCCGAATCATTGAACCATACAAACAATAAGCCAACCTAAACTCACCAGCATGGTCTAAAAGATCAAGCATAGCATTCAAGCAACTAACTTCAGGTAAATAACCATATGATATAATTTTCATATAAACTTCTAATCCATCAAAGTATAAACCCTTTTGAGCATAACACTCAATAATTGAATTAAATGCAAGAGGGTGCAAGTTCGTACCTTTACAAGCTTGAATCATAGAACATACAACATGGGTTGGTGGGTCCACCCCAATGAAGGAATCCAAGATGGGCTTAATAGGTTGGGTTTCACCAGACCCGATTAAAATTTGAAAGATTTTGCAGTGAATTAAAAGATTTGATTGAAATTTAACAAGATTGAGTTTTGCCCAGTTGAAGAAATTGAGAGAAATTTGTGGGTTTTCTTGGATTCTTTGGAGAATTTGAAGAAATATTGTTGGGGATATATTAGGAGAGAGATTGAGGGTTTTAAGAAGGGTTTGCCAATTGTGTCTTTGAAGGAGAATGGAAGAAATTTGTGAGATAAGTTGGCGTTGTTGGGATTGGATTCTCCAAGTAGATGAAGTTGCTGAAGGAGTTGGTGATTTTGTGCAGAGGGTTTTGATAAAACGGTAGCAATGGGGTCTGTCAATGAGGGGCATTCCGCATTTGTGAGGGGGGGTTTCATGTGAAATGTGGAGAAGGATTTGCGTGTTATAGTATCGAAGTGGACGACAAACTCTTGATTTGGCTTTCAGCAGTAACGAGCCGTTTGAATGTTTGATACATAGTATCGGAGTACATAAGGGAAGGGGACCTTGGTGTCCTCTTTTGAACTGACTATTTTGCTCCTCTTTTTCTTATTAAATTACAGAAATAATATCAGTACCAAAATGGGGATTCAAATAAAGCTACCAAAAATTAAATTTCAACATCACTCCCAAATCACTTATATTAGGAAACTTTACAAATCCCTTTCTAAATCACATTCAAGAAATCCCGCAAATCACTATACTTTACAAAAAACTAAAAATTAACTTACAAACCAAAACTAATATAGTAGGGCGTAAATACATAAAAAAAAAACATTCACAAAATTCACTCACAAATGATTGTTCTCAAGAACTCACAAATTTCACTTACAAATTATTCTTTACCTATACACGCTATGCATAAAAATCTGTAAATAAACATAAAATTTCGACGGAGATATCACACATTTGTCCATCGGCGAATTGCAAACTTTCAAAAAGGTACATAATTTTTTTAATCTTCCAAGTTATTTCAAATTAGTTGAAAAAACAATAGCAATTTTTATGTAGCGACTAACAGAAAAAAGGGAGATGATAGCAATTAGTTAAAAAGGACTTAAATTTAACCCTTTATTTTCACATGAAATGAGAGAACAAGATAAAAGTAACAAATTTAGTTTTTTTTTGAAAAAAATTCCAATATAAAAAATTTTGCTCATAACTTTTGCAAAAAAACCATTTTCACAAATAAATTTTAAAAAAAAATAAACAAAATCAAAGTTTTCGCGAACGATTTTTGCAAAAATCAATTTTCAGAAAAAAGTTAAATATATTTTGCTAAAACCATTTTCAGAAAAAAAAATTACATTATTTTGCGAAAACAAATAGTGAAATTAAGCACCAAGACAACTGTAAAATTTTGAAATGGAAAAAAAGGACTTTTATACAATTTAAATTTAATTCATTTTCATGTTAAATCAGAAAACAAGATAAAAGAAACGAATTTTGTTTTTTTTTTTAAATTCCAATATCAAATTGTGTATGAAAATTTATAATTTTATCTCAAATATAATATTTAAATATGAGACTGATGAAAATTTTAAATATAAGTTTGTGAAATCATAATTTAGATGTTAGGCAAGGGAAAAAAACTGAAATTGATTCATACTTTTCGGATTAAATTTTGGGATGATAGATAATCGACCCAAGAAAAAACTGAAGTTAGTTGATTTAAGTAATTACCTTTCTTTGTTAGAAAATTGACCCAAGAAAAAACTGAAGTTGGTTTGCTTCCTTCAAAAGTGGTTGATACGGCTGATGGATTTTCGATGAATTAGATCTACTGCTTTGGTTAATACTTGAAAAGGCTGATTTTCTTATCGTATAGTGTATAGTTTGATGAACTAGGTTACTTGAAAATATGGTTTGTAGATTTGTAGTGAGAGGAGAGAAAAAATGAATAGCAAAAGTAGTGGAATTATGCTGATGTTGCCAAGTAGTAGTGGAAAAGGTAGTGAAATATTTTTTGTTAAAATTCTAGAAGGATGTGCCTACAGGCTACAACACGTCACTCAAAATTTTGGGTTTTAAATACAAGTGTGGATCAAAGTATAAATTAGCCAAATTATAATATGGGTTTCAAATACAAGTGTAGATCAAAGTATAAATTAGCCAAATTATAATATTGTTGCATTGGAAATTCAACGTAACAGATAATATGGACTCAATTTTTTTTTGTTCAATAGAGATAAGTTTAACTAAGGGAGTAATACTGTAATGCTACTTAAATGCAAAAGAGTTAATGACTGCAAAAGAAAGAACAGAATGTAGAAGAAGTACTATTTGATTGTATTTCAAAGAATCTTATTCACAAAATGGAGGTGAACTTAAAATACTAAATTGCATTTTCTTTTTGTTTACTACTTAGTAATAATTAGGCCTAAAAATGTCGTCACCGCACGCATCGCGTGCATAAAAAGCTAGTAAGAATATGAACGAAGGATCAAAATTGTTAATCCGTTGGGAAGGGAGGATGTGTGGTGTTCTTTTGAAATGACTAGAATATGTTTTAATAAATTTAAATAATATTTTTTCTTTACAAAAAATGAGAATCAATGCAATGTTTACTTGCCATACGAAATAAGTTAAATATGGAATATGCAATCACCATTAATAACTTTGGCAAAATATATTGACACAATCGATCACGAAATTAATTAGAATTTTCAATAAAAAAAAGTTAGCGATATATCCTTACAACAAAATCGTTCGTATTTACAATTGTAATACTCCATTTTTGGTAAGTTAATGGTTATATTTTAAGAAATTTTATGGTTATTAAAAAGATTTGTTATTTACTAAGAAGGCTTGTTATTTACTAAAAAGGCTTTTAAAATAGGCTTTTATAAAAGATTTTGAGTATCTAAAAATAAATTGTAGTCCAAATAGATGTTGGACCTAAGTTTACTAGTTTTAAACCCAAGTACTTTGGTAACAAAATTTTAAAAATGTTTTAAGGAAATCTAAAAAGGTTTATAAAAGAAAAGAAGAAGAAAAAAAAAGGAAATAGCTTCACAAAAGATTTAAAAAAAAAGGAAAAAAAAGGAAAAAAGCTTCACAAAAGATTAAAAAAAGAAAGAAAGTTTAATCTGGCCGCATCCTCACGCGGTTGTTTGATGATGTTTGGTTACTTTTTGTTTTCTTTTCTTATCTTTTAGTTATTTTATCTTAGATTTTTTTTTAAAGAGAAATTTCATTAATTGAAGGTCAAACGACATCTACAATGAATATTAAAGATTAACAAGATACAATTAAACAAGATTAAATCAAATTCGTCTTCGAAGAAACTATAATGAACCAAATCGAGCAATACAGCGCAGCCCCCTTGTATTTGCTGAATCAAACAGCTATTGATGAGGAAGTCTATCATTCTGACATAGTTTGGGAAGAGCTAGCATTCTTGATCGAACCAAGTTAACCGCATCTGAGATTCCAATACCTTCATGTTGAGTCTCGAACTTCAACCAATAAGAGTAATTTCTCATACCTAAAAACAAAAAAACTACACTCACAACTCCCATAGGGGAGAAGGAGATCTCCACAACAAAGACTAAAAACCCCATAATAGGGTTTGAAGAAATCTCATAAAGAGATACTAATTTCAAAACAAGAAAATGAAATAAAAAACTGAAAATAAAAGCGAAAAAGGGGCTTACCATGGATGAAATCATCCATGGCAGCCCCTAACTGATGAAGAAGGGGTAGAGGAGGCTAGGGTTTTAGAGAGAAACAAGAGATCGAGAGGGCTAGGGTTTTTCTTGTAGAGTATCTTCTTAGAATAATATGAAGTTTATTTTATCTTAGATAATTATGTATTATGGGATGATTTATATATTTTCCTAATCTTAGTTGGATAATCGTAAATATTAGTTATATCTTAGCTAGATTAGTTTATCCTTTTTCGTATATTTATCTTTTAGTTTCCTATTCCTATTCCGATTCTACCTATCCAACTAGTATAAATAGGAGTCTACATCCATCATATTTTTTACACCAAATTTGAGATATACATCTCTTTTCTCAAATTCAAACTCTCTTTCTTTTCTCTTCTCTCCCAGTAGTTATTAATTTTCAAGGTGCGTGTATTTGTAGATCTCTAATAATTGTTTTGCAAGTGCAGTATCATGCTTTTAGGAAGATATTTTGGATTGAAATACATGTTTTTATGAGTTTTATTATAAACTGCATCTGTTTTATATGAACATGTTTGAATGTTTACAAATTTTATTTATAAACTCTGAATTATGTCTTTCGTTTAACATAATTATAAAGTTTGATCTTTGAATTTATATTCAAATATTTTAGAAGGAGTTTGATCTTTAGATTCATGTTTAAATATTTAAAAAGGAGTTGTTTTGAATTATTATTATTTTTCAAAAGTTACCTCTTAAGCAAGTTATTTTATTTATGCTTTTATATGTCTAAATTTATAAGTTATACTATTCTTTTTAAAGGAGAATTATTTCAGAAGGATTTATATTAGATATATGATCTTTTATGATTGCAATTATAAAGAGGCAACGGCTTGTTATTTATTAGCAAGAAGCCAAGAACGGTAGCCATTATATTATTTACCCATGTATTTTTTTTATAAATCATGTGGATAAGGTAGTAACCCCTCGTAATAGACTTAGTAAGGAACATTAAACTTGGGGAGTGCACACTTTAGGAAAGGTATCTAGGCAAGAAAAAACGATTTTTATCAAGATTATATACGTTATATTATACAAGTATTATCAAGTATCCAAAAAGGTTTTTCGAAATTAAATATTTCAATGTTTAATTAAATAAAGTGTTTAATATTCCGCATATACATGTACTCAGAATTTTTACTGACACGCTTTTATTTGTTTTGTTTTATGGCTTTGTCCCTGTGATGACCCTATTTTGGCGAGCAGATTTTATACGTTGATTTGATTCATACTTCATGTGGGGGGGGGGGCTAGTGAGGAATCATAATTAGTCAAGGAGTTGTTATTTTATTTTCTTTATTTCCATTGTTATATAGTTGTACATTAAAGTTATATTAATAAAGAGAAGTTATTTAAGTTATTTCCGCTGCATTAGTTAAAGTTCAGTTAGTAGTTAATATTAAAGCATTTAACGTTATCACGTGGCGGTAATACTCTCAAGTTTCTCAAAGAGTTTTATATTACAATAAGTTTTCCAAAACAAAGAAGTTTGGGGGTGTTACAACAATGTTCAAACAATATCATATAGGAAAATTTTTTGTAAACAAGTCAACCTTTGCGTGGTCTTCCAATTTCAAGTCTAACTTTTAATTATTCCTAATTAAGTGCACTTTACATGAGGATTAACTTTAATCAGGGATTATGAGTACTTACCTGAACAAGTAGTAATACATAAAGGTAGTTGGAAGTTTGACTTTTATTAAACTCATCCAAACCCCACCAATACTGATGACCACCTAACAGTCCACTCAAATGACATTACCCACCCAGAAACGAACCCCCCCCCCCCTAAAAAAACAATTGCTTTCTCTCTCCTCCATTATATTTCAACACAGCAAAAACTAGAGGAAATTGTGAAAATTTGCGAAGGGAATTGTGAAGGACAATCTAAAGGGAATTGTGAAAGGGTATTTCCCATCATCTTCAACATTGTAAGTATGTGTTTAATTCCATCTTTCAGTTTTTTTTTTCGATTTCATTTTTTAGGGTTTTGGGGGTTTAATTTTGATTGATGGCTTATAGTGTTACTCAGATGTTTAATTTAGTTTATAGTTTTACCTCACATGTTTAATTTAGCTTAAGTGTTCATTAAATTCATCTGTCATAGTTATTAGGTTGCAATGTCAGATAGTTTGTTCAAAAATATAACTTTACGATTCTGACATGGAGAAAATTCATGAAAACTAATACTAGAGAGATGATATACCTAGGGGGTAAATGCAAGACCTTTGAAGCATGTCCATATGAATTATGTTATTGGGGCGTTCATGAGATGACCACTAAAACTGGAAATTATGATGACATTGATGGGGTTTGGTATCTTAGGCCAAGAGAAAAGATGATGGTTGTAATCCCCCATAATTTTAAAGAATTTTATAAATATATTTTAGTATTTATATATTTATATTTAAACATAATTGAGTTTTAAATGAATTATTTATTTAGAAAAAGTTGACTATTTTTAAAAGTCAAAAGAAATTATTTTAAGGATTTAAGGAAGTTAAAATATTTTATTTAGGCATGCTTTGATAAATGTTTAAAATACCAAGTTGTTTTGGAAAAGAAGTCTAATTGGGCTTGAGGAACCCAAAATCCTAAATAGATGAGGAAAAGGAGTTATATTGATGTTAGGATTTCTAATTTATTTATCCTATTCATATTCAAACTTTAATTGAGCCCAGTCTCCTTTTCCTAAGCCCAAAAGGAAGCCTCCTTATAAATATCTGAATACCCAATTATTTTACCCCACACAAAGATTTATTTTTCTCCCTCCTCACGCTCAAGTTTTCTACCAGCCCTATTCCTTCTCTCTCCTCACGGTTTTCTTTCTTTCTCCTTCTCTCAAGTTTTCTTCTTCTTCAAGTAACGTTTCTTCTTCAACAAGAAACATCACAAAACCTTCACATTACCCATTAATCTGCTACGTCGTTATTGCTGCTGTGTAGCCTGTTTTCCGGTGCCTTGCACTCTTCTGCTTGGTTCTTTGGTTTGTTGGTTAATTTCTTTTCTTCTTCCTCAAGTTTCCATTAAATACTATATTTTCATGCTTTATTTTAGAGATTTTAATTTATTGTTTTAATAAATATCTTGATTCATATATATTATATATTGAAAGAATAAAATTCCAGATTTGTTATTATTATTTTTAAATTGAAGTTTTAATCATCAAAGCATGGATTTTTAGGGTGTTAATTATTAGAAAACCATAATTGTTAAGCTATTCAACGGCTATAAGTAGGACATGTGGCTCCATCGTGACCCTACACGTGACCCTATGCTGCTGCAGATTAGTAAATGGTCCAGAAAGGTGCATGGCGTAAAGTACACCTTTCTGAATAAAGAGAGTTGTACTAGCCCTCCTTCTGGCCCAATCGGTACTTAGGCCCAACATTTACAAAGGACATCTAAGAATGGATGATGTG
This sequence comes from Beta vulgaris subsp. vulgaris, assembly GCF_026745355.1. Lineage (NCBI taxonomy): Eukaryota > Viridiplantae > Streptophyta > Magnoliopsida > Caryophyllales > Amaranthaceae > Beta > Beta vulgaris. Next base: position 12,283,738 of record NC_079209.1, read on the forward strand.
TACTCTCAAATCAATGATCGCCATGTGTCATAAAATTATTGCTTAGCCAATCAGATGCTCCCAAATTATGGTGACATCAAGGTACAATAGTCACTTCAGACACTATAAATAGTCCTTGAAATCAGGGGAAAGGTACATTTTTCAGAGCAGTGTACTGCCATTCTGCCATAAATTCTCTCTTTCTCTACTTTCTCTCTCTAAAAGTTTCCTTTCTACTCATAATACCTGACTTAAGCTTCGGAGGGGGAAATACCACCCAAACCTCCAGGGTGGGTCCCTTTTTGCACGTCTGAAGGCAGAGCTCAGGTTCGGGTTTTGAGTCGAGGCATTGTTGCAAAAGTCTCCTATTAATTATAGAACCTATTGTTGGGGATAGTAGTACTGATTTACGAGTCTAGCACTACATAACATTTGGTGTTGTCTGTGGGGAGACGCAACAATGACTGATTGTCACTCATCCAACGTTGCTAGGAACATAAGTTTTGAGATTCGAGTGGAGCATACGGTGGACGATGAAAGGCCACTAAGAGGAAGAGATAGGTGCCCTGATGTTGTCAACCTCTTTAGACGAAGTAGGGAGCCTGTCATTCAGGAAAATCTTGAGCGTCCGGTGACAGCTGCTCATCTAGAAAACATCTTGAACGATTTTCAGACCAGGATGGCTTCTGTCGTTGGAGAGCAAATTAAAAGTAACATGTTGTTTTTTCAGGTCAATCCAGACCCAGCTGCTGTAATTCTACCTAAGGGGCGGTCCCAAGAAGGCCGGTCAGGGCCAAGCAAGCCTCCCCGACAGGAAGTGTCTAGGCAGGTATCAAAAGCAAAGCAGCCGGCGGATAGTGAACAACAAAGAAAAATGGACTGAAAGTTGGTACTCCGACTAGGGGACAACCTACCTCCTAGTGGCCATAAAATGAAGATAGATGTTAGGGAGTACTTAGAGGCCAAGAAGGCAGCAGCTCTACAGCGCTCAATATCAGGATCTAGACCTTACATGAGAGATCCTCCATTAAGGTTACCATCCAGAACTGTCGGAAGAAGTCAAAGACCATCTGTTGTCTAGCCAAGACAAGAAAAAACAGTATTGCAACCTATGGTGTATAGGCGACCAAGCCTAGCTAACACCTCTTCTAATCCTGTATTAAAGGAATATCGTTGGGAGCACATACCCACTGAGGGACCTACGGGGCACTCAGGATTAACTGGCCGATCCCATTTTCGGCCAGAATCATGGAGTCTCCTCTGTTCCCAAAGGTTAAGCTACCCACGATAGAACCCTTTGACGTAACTACTGATCCAGACGATCACTTATCAGCATACAAGCATCAGATGTATGTTCAGGCAGTCGATGATTCTACTTGGTGTAAAAAATTTCCAGCTACATTGAAAGGAGTAGCGCAAAAGTGGTTCAATAACCTTCCTCCTAACTCAGTGAATAATTTCACAGAGCTTAGTATTATGTTCACTAGTCATTTCGTAGCAAATCGGCAGGAGCAGAAAACTAGCATGCATTGGGGAAGGTCATCCAAGGACCAAAGGAGGCTTTAAGAAGTTTTGTGAAGAGATTCAACCTAGAAGCATTGCAGATTCAAGATCTGAATGCCGGAGTGGTCTTTGACGCCTTCATCAGGGGTCTGAGGCCAGGAAGCTTTAAATTTGATCTTTTAAATAAAAAGATCACCACTCTTGTCGAAGCCCTCTGGGAGGCTGAAGCATTCTTTCACGCGACAGAAGTATGTGCAGAGGCAAATCATCCGGAAGTAAAAAAGACTGAAGAAGCAGTTCAGCCAAAGAAGAACAGTCCCAAGAAAGCTGAAACTTGAGCATTGACTTCGATGACAACCTCATCCAAGAGAAGCAAAAGAAGTGAACCAACAACATCGGTGTAACCTACAGAAACATCAATACTCCATTCTTATGGAGATAAAAGATCAACATGAATTAAAGGCGCTAGCTGAAATCAAAACTCCCTACAGAAACAGGGATAAGAGCAAATATTGCCACTTTCATAAAGATTGTGGTCATGAAACAAATTAATGCAAACATCTGAAGAGAGCTCTAGAAGATTTAACTCGAAAGGGGAAGATGAATTCATATCTACCCCAAGGAGGAAGAAAGTTTCAGAAGCGAGATGACCGTCAAAACCAAAAGAAAGAAAGCGGTAGTACTCACGAAGATGTAGTGCTTGTCATATCTGGGGGTTTTGCAGCAGGAGATCCAACCAATCGGGGACATAAGAATTACCTGAGGGGACTCGACCAGATCATGCTTACCAATCAAGCAGAGTCTGACCCTTTCCCTAAGGTAGTCATCTGTGAGCTGGATCGCGGGAAGATAAGAACTCCTCATGACGACCCCTTGGTTGTAGAGATGAAAATCGCTAATCTAAGAGTAAGAAGAATTTTGATAGATACCGGAAGTTTGATGGATATTATTAGCGCAGACTGTTTGTCAAGATTGAAGTTTAATGAGAATCACTTAGTCCCAGTCCATCATCCCATAATTGGGTTTGGAGGAGGAATAATTCACCCTATGGGAACTGTCACCTTGCCCATCAGGGTAGGAGACAAGGAGATCTCCAGGACATTGTTTGTTAAGTTCTTGGTGGTACGAGATTTGACGGCTTACAACGTCATTCTCGGGCGACCCACCTTGAACCACATCAAAGCTGCTATTGTTACTTATTTGATGTTAATAAAGTTCGAGTGTGATGCAGGGAAGATTGGATCTCTAAATGGAGATCAGCAAGCAGCAAGAGAATGCTACCTTACTACTTTACAACCTTCATCATGGAAGGGAGAAAAATCAGAACAGCCAAAGGCAATAGATGTTGAGGCGGCCGAGATTGTGAAAATCCAGATAAATAATAAGTATCAAAGTAAAGAACAACATAAGGAAGATTCTTTGAACAAAAAATACTTCTATTAGGAGATCAGCCAAACATGTTATAAATCTATAAGGTTTAAACATGACGGAAGCTCTCAATTGATAAAACTCCAAAAGTTGACATCAATCTCCTAAATGAAGACGGCCGGAATTAAGAAACCTTGGTAAAGAGGTCTTACTTTTCATCAAAAGGCCACTCACAATAATAACCACCTTAGTAAAGGAATAAGTTATTACAAAAGAAAATAAGACGAATTACCAATATCCTCAAATATTCTACCTTGCAAAGTACGTCACTATCAAGCATAACCGTTCTCCTTCTCGAAACAAAGAGTTTGCCTAACTCTCATCGTCCAAGAAGGGGGGGAGAGAGCCATTACATAGTGAATGTACAAATAAAAAGCAAGTAGCAAGTCGTCCAAAGTCAAGCGTCAAGAAATGACCTTAGGCTACAGACGAACAATACTAACACTTGTGCAAGTTTTGACGAGTAACTTTGACACTTGGTGTTCAAATAATGTTTGGATTTATTTCGTCCATGGTTGGAACGTCCAGATTTTAGGATGAGTAACTTTTGCATTTGATTGTAAAATTGTATTTCAAATTCGTCCATGACAATTCGTCCATGATTATTCTAAGTTAGAAAAGATGTTGTAATACTTGATAAGAAAATTGGTAAACAGAGACAATGATTGAAAGAAGAGATTCTATTATAAAAGTTCAAAGAGGATTACAACCTAGGCTACAAAAGAAAGAAAAATTAAGGTAAGTACAAAAAAGGCATGCGGCCAAGATGTAACAGCATTGGGCTAAGCGTTTTGCTCAGGTGGAAGGTTGGTGTCGTCAGCCTGGGTCTCTGGCTCGGCTGCTTCCTCCTCTTCTTCGTCGTCTGAGGACTCTCGAAAAACCGGAAGCTCCTCGCCGGCCACAGTGGCTTTGTGAAGGCTCTCTTAAAAGTTTAAACGACGTTCGTATCTAGGAACGTCGTCAGCCTCGGCCAGCATTTCGAATGCCTTCACAGCCCAGGACTTAGAGGTGTCTATAACCTCGTGAAGAGCCCCCTCGACAGATTCGAAGGTTTTCGGGGCCTCCTTCTTCAGCTCGTGGTTCTTCGCGCCAGAGATAGCAATTTTCTCTCCGGAGCTGAACTGCCGTCATATGATGGCAGTGTTCCTTTCGTCCTTAAGAGCCAACTCCAGGGCAGCCTTCTTGTTTAGGAGTTTAGTGAGCCGGATGAGGTACCTTTTGTTGGCCAACTCAAGCTCGGCAGAATGTCTCTCCCAAGCCTTCCTCGACTGGCGATGCAGAACCTCCTGCTCGGCCATGGCAAGTTAAACCTGGTCCCCATCATTTATTGCATCCCGGACGATTTGCTTATTCTCTTTCCTGAGCAATCTTGCCTAGTCCTCTATTATTATGCTGCGAGCAAAAAGCTGAAAAAGAGAAGGTTAAAGCATGTCAGGGCAACCATAAAAGAAACCGATTTGACAAGCATGAAAGAAAAACAGCAGAGAAATAAAAGTTATACCTCAGCAGCTAATTGGGACATGTACCCTACATGCCCAGATGAAGCGCCTCTCAAGCCTCTAATATAAGACTCGGGAAAGCATTTGAAGAGCTCCTGATTGAGCTTCTCACGGTCGGTCGAAGTCATCCTCGCAAATGCGACCAAGGAATCGTCGTCCGACAATATCCGAGAACCGTCAGGAGCTGCTTCGGCTGCCCCTTTGCCTTTATCTAAAAGAGGAGAGTCGTTAGTATTCCGGATGGGTAACCACATCCAGTTTGTTGGACGGACTCATTGGACGTCCGCCCAAGCATAGAGTTCTAACTACGTTAGAACAGTAAGACTCACCAGAAGATCGGGAGGCCGATGTATAGGCTTGGGGCATTTGTGATACCAGCCCCGCTACCGACCCGGAGAAAGCCCGAGCCATCCTTAGCCTCGTCCGACTATGAAGTCTTCTCTTCGGCCCCTTTGGCCTCGTCCAGAATAGCAACCGCGTCCAATTGTCCAGAGGTAGTAGGGGGTTCAAACCCATTTCACCGATGTACGGGACCATGGCCGTCTCCTCGGTCATAGGAGGAATTTCAAGTTTCGGTAGCGCAGGCCGATCAACCTTTTTCTTCTTGGCCGTGAAGCCTTTGGATTTTTTAGGAGGGGGAGAATATACTGCTGTGGCTGGCCTCTTTTTTGTGGCTGCCTTTTCTGCCAACGCTTTGGACGTTGGGGCATTTTCCTGAAAAAAGACAAGTCAAACATGTAAACGTCAAAGGATGAAGACTTTTCCTAAGAATAATAGAACTCCCACTTGGACAGGGGCCTTCCCGAAGAAGGAGAGCGACAAGGTCTATCAATAGTGGGATCGTCTAAAAACCAATATAATGTTGGTCCCTGGATGAGGTCTTGCCAAGGAAGGAAAATGGCCACAAGAAGCTTGGCCGCCTTTCTCTTCGAAGCAGGGGCATCCATAACTTATGGCCCGCCCAAGAAATCAATCAAATAATTGATTCCCTGACAAGCCTCATGCACCAAGGGATACCGACCTAAAGTTTCCTGGACGCCTTTTGTTCTAGAGAGAGCCGGATTTGTTGTATTCCTTCCATAAAGAGCTCATGAACTTAGACATGCTGATGTCTCCCGTCCAAGATTTCTTTAAAATGGTTTTAGCAGAAGCTACACAAAAAGAACACACAGTTAGATGATTATAGTCATTGGATGAGATCATTTACTTGGGAAAAATAGAAGTATACCGCTATCCCCGGCCTGCCGCAAGCCCGCGGCGACCAAGAAGTTATCATTGTAAAACATCTCCTTAAAGGGAATCCAGTCGGACGGGCCCTTAAAAGAAGAATTGTTTGGAGTGGAATACTCCGATATCCTGAAGTATTCCATCATCTCCTTAGCCGCATCATCCTCCATCTCTAAGAAGGACGATGTTCGTCCAGTGTTGGTGGGAGTCCGGCTAAAATACTGGTGTCGTCTAGCCATGGCTTCATTAGGGGCTTAGACGAATAAAAATTCTTCCTTCCAGGCGTGCATCTTGGACGTCTTGTTCCAAGACGTCAAGAAACCATGATGGTTGCATACGCTGAACCAGGCTCCTTCTACAGTCTTGGGAACCTTAGATACATAGTGTATCTTGGAAAAGGCGGCCAAAGAAAGGGCAAAACCTTTTAGCTCGTTGACGGCAAGAAAGTTGAGATGATTTGCCAAGAGTTTAGGGCAAGCTGATTATGGCCGATGCTATACTGTTGAAGAAATCGACTTATAAATGGATGCAAGGGAAATCGTAACCCTGCATCCAAGGCCAGTCGATAGACAACAAAGTGACTGGGCGGGGCACTAACTATAGTATCCTCCTGGCCTGGCTGAAACAAAGGAATACCCCGGCATAGCATAGGCATTACCGAGGAGAAATGTTTAAGGTCTAAACCTACTCGTCGAAGCCAACTATTGTCAGCTAGGATAAACCTAGGGTCAGACAAAGGACCTAGGCGACGTTTAATTTCAGAAGACGTAGTAGAAGGTTCCTCCGAATCATCAGACGTGTTCGGTGAAATCTCTACCTCGTTGGCCTCGTCCACTGTCATACCTTGTTCAGACAGGCTGGCCTCAGAAGGTGTCTCATTGATTCTGTTCGCTGGCCTCAGAAGGGGTTCTGTTTGCTGGTCGAGCGCTTTAAACTTCGCTCCCCTCAGTAGGGATTCGCCATGTTGACGCCTCCATTTCTGAGCTAGAGGCCGGGAGATTCATCCCTCGTCTAATGCGAGCTGTTTGCTTGACGCGCGCCAGATTACCCTACATAAGTAAAGACTGGGTCGTCTGATTTTGTCGTCCATGTCCATAAAAATAAAATGCATGTCCGGCCAGAATAGACCCAACTCTAAAATGGGCCGAAGAGGAAAGACTCTCTGTTCTAGGGGTAAGACCAACCCTTAAGCGGCCGGTATGGTTCGATGAAAAGGACGAATCCATTTTTTCTTAAAAAAGAATGAAAAAGAAAAAAACGCAAAGTAAGAATTAACATAAGAAAGGGATACCTGTTGAAATTACTTGGACGAATTGAAGAAAGTTATCGAGATCTTGGATGAAGGCTCTTTCTCTCTCTAAAAGTTCAGCAAAAAATTGAGCAGAGTCTCTCTCTCTAGAAAAATTCTCTCAAAGTTGTGAAAGTGAATTCAGAAAGGATAAGGGGTTATATTTATAGGGAGGTAAAAATGACCTCCCCCTCCGGTAAGATAACCGTTGCACTCCAAAAAACCCTTGAGGGTTGACCTACTGAGACCGGCAATTTGGCGCCCATTTCATCTTGAAAAGGATAGGTAGTTCCCGTCGGTTAAAAGAGAATTCCAACCGTTTGAGCGTCTGAATGGTAAAAATCCTCTTTTAAGGGGCAAATATTATAGCCTAAAATCAACGGCTATATATAAGTAGGACATGTGGCTCCATCGTGACCCTACACGTGGCCCTATGCTGTTGCAGAAAAGTACATGGTCCAGAAAAGTGCATGGCCTAAAGTACACCTTTCTGAATAAAGAGAGTTATACTAGCCCTCCTTCTGGCCCAATTTGTACCTAGGCCCAGCATTTACAAGGACATCTTTATAGAATGGATGATGTGTACTCTCCAATCAATGATCGCCACGTGTCATAAAATTATTGCTTAGCCAATCAGATGCTCTCAAATTAGGGTGACATCAAGGTACTACAGTCACTTGAGACACTATAAATAGTCCTTGAAATCAGGGGAAAGGTACGTTTTTCAGAGCATTGTACTATTATTCTGCCATAAATTCTCTCTCTCTACTTTCTCTCTCTAAAAGTTCCCTTTCTACTCCTGATACCTGACTTAAGCTTCGGAGGGGGAAATAACACCCAAACCTCCAGGGTGAGTCCCTTTTTGCAGGTCTGAAGGAGGAGCTTAGGTTCGGGTTTTGAGTCCAGGCATTGTTGCACAAGTCTCTTATTAATTATAGAACCTACTGTTGGGGATAGTAGTATTGATTTACGAGTCTAGCACTACGTAACAATAGTGTTATGTTGTACACTGTGAGATTGTTTTAAATTATGGATTTAAGCATGTTTGCATATGTTTAAAGAGGATTTTATGATTTTATAAGTTGCTGAAATTTTAGAAAAGACTTTAATAATGGAGTTTTAAGGATTCTAATCACTAGTATGGTAGTACTATGCTAAATATTAAAAGTAATTGAAGTTTTGGTAGCAAAAACAACTTTTGAATATATTTAAAGGGGATTTTAAATATTTTAAAGTTGTATTTTATTTAGAGTATTGATTTTAGTTTATATTGATTATTTTAGGCGGAGAATACTTAGTAGGTGACTTTTAAGGAATTAAAGGTGGCCTATCAACTAGTTTACACAAGGTACGTATAGACCTACGTGCTATGTGATATAGTATCATGATTTAAGAAGGAAAAGTTGTAGTATCATGTATGTATAGGAACTTTATAAGTCCATATGTGATTTCTAGTATGATTGGATTTGACATGTTTTATGCCTGTGTGCAAGCATGTTAATTATGAGATTTATTATGAATTAAAGATTATCATGTTTGTATGGAATTATTGATGCAAGCATGTGGATGGGAACTTTATTTATTAATTCACATAGGGGAATTAATATATATTATTGAGATTGAATCATATTTATTCATGTGTTCCCTTATACTATTATTCTCACTACTTTATGAGAATTGCGGGCCTTATTCGGTAAGTTGATAAGTTATGCCTTTGAAAGGTAAGATTGATTGTTCGCTAGGCTCAACAAATAAGAAAGATTGAGTTAAAAGAAAGTAATCATGGATTGTAAGTTGTGTGATCACTTATTAAATCCTAAGATAAAAGAGAAGTTCAGTTGTGAATGCTTGATTTGATATTGTTGCGTTACTTGTGTGTGTGTGTGTCATAACAAGTAATAAAATGTAAATCATGTAAAGTGTAACGAGGATAGTTATGGACTTTAGACTAGTGCACGTCTAGAGTTGGACATTAGGAGTTGGGGTACATGGTGAGCGTGCCATGGCTTTTCTTGGTAATGGATTGATCACTATTCCTAATTTTCAAAAGGTTCCTCGATATCGCAGGTCATTCTGGAACATGGAGTCGTGCCCGTATTTCGTCTTCCTAGGTGAAGGCATTAGTAGATAAGACAGCTCAAGTCCAATAACTATTCCATTAAAGTAATAAAAAGATGTTTAGAGTTTAGTTCAGTAAAAATTGTTTGCAGAATGTTATATTGTTATATTACTCCCTTCGTCCCATAATATAATGCCTACTTCATTTTTGGTGGGTCAAACTTTAAAATCTTTGACCGAATATTCTCATTTGTATATATAAAAAAAACATATTCATGTGGGATCTTGTTAGATTCATCTCAATGTGTAGTTTCATAATATTAACTTTTTATATTTTTTATTAATACGGAATTGAAGATATTAAAGGTCAAAGTTACGTCTTGGAGACCGTGTAAAAAAGAAACAAGCACTATAATATGGGACGGAGGGAGTATTATTTACCCCTGCATGTTATTTATTACTATCATGTTAGGAATGTTTATGTATTAGTATGTAGTACTCAGCTTTGCTGATTACGTATTTTATTGTGTTTGTTGATCATGGTTTTGCCTTATTGATCCTGTGAATACCCATTTTGGTGAGCAGATTCTTTAGAGCATTAACATTTACAGGTTCACAGATGTTGCATCATTGGGAATCAGGAAATGGAGAGCTTGTGTAATCTAGTATATATTATATCTTCTGCATTAGTAAAAAAACATGCATATTATAATAATTTTGATTGATGAGTAGACATTTATAGAGTATTTGATTTTAAGTACTTATTTATTTATTTATTATAATAAAGTATGAAGTTTAGTTAGATGCTTTCCGCTGCAAAATTCTGAATAAGCCAATACGGTATCACACGGGCGATAATGCTTTGGTAATTCTCTATGTTTTATATTAAGAAGGTAGTTCTGAAAAGAGAGAATTATCGGGGTGTTACAATCGTGGGGTTGACGAAAATTGAGGGTGATCCCCATGTGTTTGAAGCTGGGGAATTAGCCATTAAAAATAAGTTTGTATGTGCAGCATAAAGGCAATATCATATCAAATTTGAACAATATTCCTGGTCCTCAACCCAGTAAGAATATAATTCCTGCCACCCAAAAACCAAAAAAAAATGCAATTCCTGTTCCCAAACCTATGCTTGTTCCCAAACTAAATTTTATTTTCCAACCCACTAAAAATAAAAAATTGACACCAAGAAGGGATCCACCTCCTCCTAAAACTGATTTGCCAACTAGACCTAGGTTAAGGAGTGATGATGTGTACATTCTATTGGATTTTGACACCTCACCTTTGACTGATAGCTCACCTAAAGTAGATAAAGGTCCATAATCTGTAACAGACCCATTTATTGCTCTTCATAACCCTAAAAGCCCACAAAAACACCAGAAAAAAACAAAACTCAACCCTTACCCGGAGAACAACCGTTGAACAATGAATTCTTGGAAAACTTTGAGTGGACTGACCCTAGACCTAATGGCAGTCCTTTGAGGTTGGATGAGCTGATAGACCAGTACAGTGATGAATCTGAAGATTCACTATATGAACCAAAAAAAGGGGGTCAAGTGGGAAGGTGGTTGGAGAGGAAGAAGAAACTGAGGATGCAGATTTGAGTGAGGGAGAAAATAGTGAGGATGCAGATTTGAGTGAGGGATATGAGGAGGAATTTAGGGCAGAAGATGAGGAGGAACATGTGTCAGAAGAGTATGATTGTAGTGATGAAGAATCTCACATTGCTAAGGAGAGAGTGAGGAGTACTAACAACAAGTTGTTACATATAGCTTACGAACTCCAAAAAAACTTGTTGAATGCCACATTAAATGCCCAAAAAATCCTATAATTGGAAGATATAATGTGACAGGGGAGAGTAGCTATGAGAGTGAGTACTTTGGCATTGATGAGGACCTAAACACACCTCCATATAGTGGTGATGAGGCAAAGGGCAGTGGTAGACCTAGGAGAGGAGTCTTAGTTGGTCCTGAAACAGGTTTTATCAAGTTTGAGTGGAAGTCAGGCCAAAGGTTTGCAACCAAGGATGATTTCAAGCAGGTAGTGGCTAAGTACTCTATTTTGTAAGGAAGGAACCTCACTTTTTTGGTAAGCAATAGGTCAAGGAGGTAGGAAATTGGGGTGAGAGATGCAATAGGGTGTTCATTTTACTTATATGGGTCTTGGCATTCGTCGTTGAAGGCAAGTTTTTTTAATGAGGAATGTGGTGGGAGTGCATAAATGTCACGGAAACATGAAGAAGAATAGGTAGTTGAAAGCTACATGGGTAGCTAAGGAAATGCTAGAGGTTTTCAAGGCTAAGCCCTATTGGCTAGCCAAGGATATATAAGAAACGATCAAAAGAGATTATAAGGTGCTGGTGAAGAAGACTTTTGCATACAAAGTGAAGTATGATGCCCACAAGCTACTTCATGGGTCAATACAAGATCGTTATCTCAAGTTAGGGAGGTACATAGAAGCAATTAAGTAAGCAAGCCCAGAAACAGTCTTGGATTTGGTGGTTGACACAAGTAAGAAGTCATATCCACCTACATTCCAGAGACTTTTCACTTGTTATGAGGGTTTGGCCATGGGGTGGAAGGAAAGGTACAAAAGGATCATCTGCATTGATGCTGAATTTTTAGAGACATTCCTTGGTGGTCAGATCTTGTCTGCAATAGGAAGGGATGCCAATGAGCAGATGTTCCCAATTGCTTGGTTTGTAGTTGAGGGAGAAAACAACTCTTCTTGGGTCTGGTTCATCACTCATCTTCAGAGTCACCTTGGCTTGGGAGATGGTACTGAATTGGCCATTATTATTAGTGATGACCATCTTGTAAGTATCTAAACCATAAGTCTTTATGTTATTACTTTATAATGTGAATGTGAATTGTGGGCTGGCCATCATTGTGTTGTTATGTTTATGTGAATTATGTGAATTAACATATTGTAGTTTAAACTAGGTTAAAATGTTGACTTAGGTTAAAATGTTGAATGTATACACTTGCACACTAATGTTAAAGTGTAGACTAAGGAACAAATTGTTGATTATATACACTTGCACACTAATTTTAAACTGTTGACTAAGGTACAGAATGTTAATTATATACACTTGCACAGTAATGTAAAGACTAAGGTACAAAATGTTGAATTAGATTTAATGTTGAAGTGATATTAACTTGCCTTGCTTCTGTGCTTTTGCTATTTAGGCTATACTACATGAAGTGGCCACTGTGTTGCCAAAGGCAGAGCACAAGCATTGTGCTCGCCATGTTTTTGCACACTAGCATAAGCATTTTAGGGGAGATGACATGAAGTTAAGATTCTGGAGCATAGCTAAATCTTATAGCATGGCTGAATACAATGACTCATTAGATGAATTAGAGAAAGAAAATCTTGATGTTACAACTTCTTATGTAGGTCATATAACCCAGCTTGCTTATGTAGGGCATTCATGATTGATGATATCAGGTCTGATGCAATAACTAATAACATGGCAGAAACATTTAATGGTTTATAGTCAATGTTGGGACCAAACACCTAATTTACATGTTGGATGATATTTAGGTTGCCCTAATTCATTTTTATGCCCTAAGATACAAGCTATGTTGAATAAGGAAAAGGAAAAAGCTTCATTGTGTGATGTTATCCCCTCAACAGATATCATTTTTAATGTTAAGTACTATCTTGATCAGTTGATAATAAACCTTGAGGCTAGAACATGTACCTGCAAGAAATGGGACAAATTAGGTGTACCTTGTTGCCATGTTGTGGCCTGTATTGAGTTCCTAAACCAAGAAGCAGAATTTTATGTTGATGAGTGTTAGAGGTTTACCTGAGAACCTATGATGCTGCCATACCACCTTTTGAGGGTGAAAGACATTGGCCTCGGGTGGAATATAAGTTGGATCCCCCTGCAGTTTTAGGTTAAGTCTTCACAATCCCTGATTAAAGTTAATCCTCGTGTAAAGTGCACTTGATTAGTGTTGAGTCATGTAGTATTTTGATGATTGTAAACAAATGATGATTATCTAACTAACATGTGTGTTTGAGATGTGCATATTACATTAACATGAAACAAGTCATCAAAGGTTGAATATATCACATCATGAAGGTCTTCCCACAAGTGAAGTTCCTAAAAGAGTTCCTATAAGGAACACAAATAGAGCGGTTCCTAGGTACATCCTATGAGGAACATTAAATATGAAGTTCTGGAGCGGTTCCTAAGTGGGAGCAGCAATATAACGTTTCAGAGTTGAAACAAGAAGTTCCTGAGCAGGAACTATGAGTGCGAAGTTTCTTAAAGGAACTAGCACACTGAAGTTCCAAAGGTGAAGCTATCAACATGCGGTTCTTGAGTTGGAGCAGCATGGAGCATGAAGGCAGAAAATATGAGTTTATTTTCTAGGATTCATGTAAGTATATGGAAACATGAAAGGTAATGGAACAAGGTCTAAAGGAACTCGTAAGGTCAAAGGAACTCGTGGAACTTAGAGTCAAAAGTATTTAAGAGTCAATAAATCTGATGCATATTATTATCTTAATCTATAAGAATTTATTAAGAGTTTATTTCTTAATAAATCTCTACGTGGTTAAATATTTATAAATAATATGTGTTAGTTGTTTGAGGATAATTTTTAGTTTTAAAATAAAAGATAAGTTTTAGATTTAAAATAAAAGATAAGTTTTAGTTTTAAAATAAAAGATAAGTTTTAATTTTTAAATAAAATAGGTTTAATAAAATCGGTTTCTGTTAGGAATCTGATTTTAATTTAATTTTATCTTTTTAGGTTTTTGGAAAATAAAAAGGATAGATTTACAATACGTATAATGAGTGTTGTTAAAGAACTTGTCTGTCTGTTCCTCTCTAAAGGAACAGACGTGCTGGTCTATCAATCTAAGTTAAAGGAACAAAGTAGCAGTTAAAGGAACTAGGCGTGTAAAATATTGTGCAACGCTTAAAAGGATTTTGTTGAGTTTTTATAGGCTATATGTTAGGAAAATGATTTTATATAATACAAATCTGATATTAAAGAAAAGATCTTTTATGTAAAAGATTTTATCTTTATTCCAAAATAAAATCATTTTCGAATTAACAAGAAAATATTTTAAATATATTATTTGATAAAAAGATTAAATTTTGATGTTATTAATTAAAATAGTTTTAATTAAAAATCAAATTTAAATTACGGTTGCATAAGTAAAGGCTAGATTTTAGGAAGCAGTAACGTAATTCTCTCCCACATTTAACAGTGATCATGGAGATCATGGGATGATTGAGGAACGTGTTCCTCCGTGTAAGGAACATCATGGGATAATGGTTTAACCACTAACACATGATTAATCCCACGTTCATTCTAAAAGACTGCTATAAATATACAAGTTCAATTGAGTTTCAAATTGTCTGACTAGTGTCTTTTCATAGTGTTAGACTTATGTCATTCCATAAGTTTGGCTTAAGGAATAGCGTTACAAAAGAATTATATTTTCTATTCCTTGTTTGAGTCAGTTCCTATGAGTTTCAAGTTCCTACGAGCGCCATGTTCCTTTACAGTTATTCAGTTTCTATATACTAGAGTTAAACCAAATTATCAAGCGTCTGTATTTGAGTTTGGGGTTAAAGGGTTTGAGTGAACTCTTGTAATGGGAACTTGGTAAAGGGTTTGAGTGAATTCTTGTATCAAGTTCGAGTTAGGAACTTGAGTAAGTTCGAGTTAGGAACTTGAGTAAGTTCTTGTTGTGTATGCGTAGACTTAGGGTGAAGTCTATATAGGGGTGAAGGGTTTGAGTAAACCTTTTGTAAAGAGTTGTGGGAACTCTTGAAAGACTTAGAGTTAAGTCTAGAGTATAGAGTGGAGAACTGGAGATTGTGAAAGAGTTGGAGTTCTGAGTGGAACTTGAGTATGTAATAGGTTGAATCATAGGAGATTTCCTATTATAGTGAAGAGTTTAAATCCTGAGTAGGTCGTGGTTTTTCTTCTTGTATTGAGACAAGAAGTTTCCACGTAAAAATCTCTCTTGCACTTTCAGTTCCTTATTGCTTATGTTTTAAATTCCGCATTATTTGGGCAATAAGTTCCACACTACAATTCACCCCCCCCCCCTCTTGTAGTGTTCCTAGTGAAATAACAATTAGGAATAAGCAAAAGTTAGACTTGAAATTGGAAGACCACGCAAAGGTTGACTTATTTAAAATAATTTTTCTTATCATTTTATTAACATTTAGAATCATGAAAGAACTATACTAAAGCCACTGACAAGGAATTATTAAATCATCGACCAAATTTTTCAGTGACGATATTGAGCAGTTAAAAATCGGTCATCTTCAATTTAAAAGATAATACATCTACAAAGAACCTCAATAATTTACACTAACCAAAATAATTTTTTATTAAAACAAAATATGTACATTCGTACATAAGGTTGTTGATGCGCGCGCATTGGGTGCATATACAGCTAATCTCTATTATATTAGGGAAGAGGGGAGAAAGATGGTGTCCTCCTGTAAAAATTCAATTATACCCTTAATGAACATACAAAAGTTGTGCATTTAAATTTTAATATGCCTAAATTTTCTCTTCTCACAATCAATATAAAAAAGGAAACATTATATGTTTAGAGAATAAATTAATAAAATAATTAAATCAATGAACAATACTTTAAAATTTGTAAAATATGACAATTGTAATTAATCTCCTTAGATGAGCTAAAATTATAGGAAAAATTGTCAACAATAAGCCAACCTTTGAGCAATCTGCTCAAGATAAGGCTTTGGATTAACTATGAATAAGCGAAGCTTCTGAGGGTATTATCTTATAATGATTTTCAATTTTGATTTTATTTAAATTCTGAATATTAATTAATTTTTTTAGAAAAGCAAAAACAAAAACCTAGTTTATCTGGTTAGAATAAGAAGATGGAGTTATATAAACTCGTAATTGACCTTTTGTTCTTCCTAAATAAACTAAACATTTTGTCGTCAGCTTATTTCAAAAGCAAAAGAACATTTTCTTATCGTATAAATTTGGGGTAGCAAACGAGAATCTCAAATACCATATCAGTAACAAAGCATACATCACTCATTCCCCGCCACCGTTTTTTTGTGGAGGTCGTGATCGTCGGATCGAAGAGGAGAGTGAACTAACTTGTCCGAGTTGGAGTAAGAGGGGGTAATTACCTTGGGCTTGGGTTGGGCTGGTGGTGGGTTAGATGGATGTGAGACTGATAATGGTGGTGGGTGCGGAGGTTTCCTGGGTTTCAGGTTGGTTTTACAGGGGTTGGTGGAGCTAGGGTGGAGTTGGGGCGTGTTGAGCTTTAGCTTTAGCCGAACCAAGAAAATATTAACCACACTGTGAGCAACAGCCACCGGAGAGGCCACTTCCTCCTGGAAGACAACCTTGTTTCTAGAGAATCAAATATACCACCAAGTAACACAAAAATGGGATAAATCTAGAGAATAAGAGTTATCCTTGATCAGATTTAGATTAACCACAATATCATCTGAAATAGAAAAGTTAAGGGGACACACCGAACCATATAACTCATTAATACAAGCAAACACATCCTTAGGAAACGAACAAACAAACAGAAGATGATTAACATCTTTTGAATGATTGCTACAAAAAACACATTCTTGGAAAAGGAAAACACATTCTTGGGGAAGGAAAACATGACATTTTTCTAATCGAGATTTAGTTGAAAGCCCATCTTGACAAATTTTCCAAATAAAATTCCTAGTCTTAGGAGGAATATTTAAACTCCAAATTCAATCAAACGGCTTAGAAGGAGGAGGACTAATAGCCAACCCCTGAACTAACAATACCCTTGATTTGACAGAGTAGCAACCATCTGATATCAAACCCCAAATTAATTTATCTGAAACAAGATTCTACAGAAGAAATAAACTATACATAGCTTGGCAAATTTCCTCAGGCACAATAGCAAATAAGATCTCCTTATTCCATTGATGGTACTCATTTATTTTTTTGGAGAAAAAAAAATAAAAAAAAAATAAAAAATAGACGAGATTGGATACTGAAACACCCAATTGTCTTCCCCAAAAAAAATTTGACTACCCAAATTAGCAAATCGTCGTAGACCTTTCTTAAAAGTATCTCTCACATAAATAAGTTTTTTCCACTGCCAAGAACAATTTCCAAAAGGAGAGTAGTCTAGAATAGAAGAACCTTTTAGATATTTTTTTGGAAATTGTTTGAACCCATAAATTAGACGGGTTATCAATAATCTTCCAAATCAACTTCATTTATAAAGCGACATTATCAACATTAGCTTTACTGAAACCCATTCCCCCAAACATTTTTGGCACATAAATTTATCCCACCTCATAAGATTTGCAAAACCCGAATATATATGAAGACTTATTCCAAAAGAAGTTTATATATGTTTTATCCAGCTCCAAGTGAATAGAAGTTGGGAGTATAAAACTTTGCATTTGAAAGTTAACCTTAGTAGATAAATTAGCCTGAATAAGCACTGAACGACCCACCTCAAACATCGAATTGACTTTCCACTTAGATAATTGAGTTTGGACAGATTGAATAGTCTTACCAAACGTATTTTTTGTCACACGACCTTCTATAATTGGACATCCCACATAATTGCCTAAAAACACGAATTTTATATTTGAAGAATAGACTAAAACCCTTCATCACTTTGAATAGAAACATTCTTTGTAGTTTGAAAAGCTGACTTACCCATCTCAATTCTTTATTATATAAGCCAGGGGAGCAATGGTGTCCCCCTTGGAATTTACTTAAATGCGCCCAATATAGATATTATATTTCAAGTTTCCACAAACACCTCCGGCCACCTAATCAACCCCAATTCCATTCATAAACTTGTCAAAACAAAAAAAATATCAATCAAATCAAATTTAAACTCAATCAACTCATATAATATCCAATCACATAAACTTGCCAATAAAAAAGATTCAACAAAAAATATTCGTAATCAAGAACTTACCAAACGTTAATAATACATACAATAACAAAAAAAAAATTACACGGCATAACATCCTCTCAAATCAATTTTTCCATAACACAAACTCCGAACAAAAAAAATCATTTCTCTTCATAGATTGGAGTTTCACGACATCAAATACGAAACTCTGAAATTTGTCAATTCTTTACCGTTAATCGGGTACGCATTTCGTTATTGAAAATAAAATCATGTGTGCTGCTCTATGTTCAGTAAATCTTAAAAATATGTATTATGTTCGAGTAAATTAAACTCAAATTACAATAACTCTTGAATATGTGCTGGATTATATTTTTTTTTCAAAATAAAAATTTAACTTAATTTACATTTTATTTAAAATTTAATTCGAAGATAGTTGAAATTGAAATTAAAATTACATCATAAGTGGTCGAAAAAAATGAAATTTCGTCAAAAATGGCTTCAATGTTCGTGCCTTGCATATAAAAAAAATTGAGAAAAAATATGAGAACTCAAATTGTTTTTGTGCCCATATATTAAAAAGAATTTGAAAAAAAAAACTTAAACACATATATTAAAATCAAAAAATCAAATTTCGTTAATATAACTTTAATATTCATGCCCAAATATTAAAATATTGAGACATAATATAAGAACTCAAATTTGGGGGAAATCAAAAAAAATACTTAAACCCATATATTAAAATCAAAAAATTGTGCCCATAACCGAATTTCAACATAAACTGCAGAGTTTGAGCCATGACCGCAAGCAAGGCAATCCATGAGGGGCTGAGCGAAAGCCAATTCCATGATCGCCAAAGCCAACTCTGCAACTTGCTTGAGATGATCCTCACCTAATAATCGACGGTCTCAATTGAATAAAGAGAGAGAAAAAAAATTGAGTGTGTGGTTTGAATTGGAAAAAATTGATGAAGATGTTATTCAATTGAATAGAAAGAGAAAAAATATTGCGTGAAATTCAGAAATATGGGTATAATAATTGGGGGAAGTAGTAGTGTGATTTGGTGAAAATATCGTTACATGCATCGCGTTGATCAAAAACTAGTAGATGAAGTAAATGAACTTGGTTAGAATTTTTTTAACTTTTTGAGGGAAGAACTCGGTCTGATTCAAATCCCTTGATTTACCCTTCATCCCATATACATGAAGTAAATGAACTTGGTTACTCATCTAAATCCCATGATCCCAAAAAGAGAAGGCAAAAAGATGACGGCTGTGGGATTTGAACCCACGCCCTTTCGGACCAGAGCCTAAATCTGGCGCCTTAGACCACTCGGCCAAACCGTCTTTTTGTTATAATATAAGTTACTAATTATATAATATAGGTATTCTATTGGACACTCCACTCAACAATAATGTAGTTGAATATTTTGTACAGTGAATACAATAATTATGATGATCTAATAGAGAATTATCAAAAGCATAACAAAACTTAATTATCCGCACATATCACAGGTTCACAATTAGTCAATTACCTTCACCACCGACACATACACACATGCCCACATGCCCACATCCATTTGAGGCATGTGACCTGCATTATATTACATGAAAATTGTTACTCCAAATTCATTAGTTGATTATTCGGATATATCCTTTGACTTTCACTTTGTTCTCTAAATTACTCCATCCTTCCTAAAATATAATTTCTCTTTCCATTTCGTGTGTCTCAAAATATAATTTTTATTTTTATATTTAACTTCACACTTTTTCATAAACCCTTTCTCTCTCCTACTTTACCCACCCCACACAAATTGATTCTCATTGGTATCCATAGTAACAGTAACAAAGAAGATTTTTAGGAAACTGAGGGGTACCTATTTAAAATACGATAATTCATTATTTGGTTTTACATAATGCTACATCAACATTTTGCTAACTAGAATTAGATAATATTTATATAAATAATTATTTGTTGAGTTGGTTTCAATTAGTATCGATACTATTTAGGCTATGTTTAGTTCACCTGAAACTTTTTGATCTGACCTTATCTGATCTGATCTGAACTTATTTTTTCTGATCTGATCTGATCTGATCTGATCTGATCTGAACTGATCTGATTATAAGATCTTATCTTTTAGATTTTTCTCAATATATAAGAAAAAATATAGTCATGTGGGGTCTTGTTTGATTCGTCTCAATGAGTACTTTATTAATATTCAATTATTATAGTTTTTACTAATATGTAATGAAAGATATAATGATTTTTAAATATAAGTATGATCTGAACTGATCTGATCTGAACTTATTTTTTCTAATCTGATCTGATCTGATCTGATTAGATCTGAAATAAGCAAAAATAAGGTGAACTGAATATAGCCTTAGTATATTTACTTGGTAATGAAGCTATTAGCTACTAGGTGGAAGAATTTTTTTCTACATTTGCATAGGCCTTGCTAATCACATGAAACTAAACTGACAAATTACATTATATTGGGTTATTGGAAGCAGCGCCTTTAAAACTTTAATCTTTATTGGTTAATGTAATCAAGCATGTTGGTCTATTTTATCCAACTCTCTTTCAGGCCTCAGCCCCTCTGTGTTTTCCCCTGTCTCCTATTGGTAACTTCTCAAGACAGCCACAGGACAAAACTTATTGGGTTATATAAACTTAGAATCTTTTGAACGTTAATTTATGGGAAATTTTATATGACAATCTCTTATTTTGAAATTTCCTATGTAGGGGATGAAAAAACACAAATTCTTTTATATACGGTCGATCACATCTATAATTTTGTGTGTGGTCGGCTCATATATAAGGTCCAAGCGAATATAATACATCAAAACCTCCTCCTTCCTTTTTTCCGCTTCTTCCCGCATCCTCGTACAACAATTTGTACGCTTCAAATCTGTCAACAACAATGACATTCTCACACCACACTTTCTCTCTCCTCCATTTTTACCATCATCTTGAAACCAGAACTTTAATGGAAGTCCTTCGAAGTCCTTCAAATATGTCAATGAGAATAAACCCCACTCGAAATCCTCTCATATTTTCAACAACAAATTTTTGGTATTAGGGTTCGCCATTGATAAAAGTTACATACTTAAACAGTCATCTATAGGCTAAACCGCTAAAGGAGAATTCAACCACTCTAAATGACTTCAAACATGAATTTTGATCATCTATTTTGATGGAATTTGAAATTTAAGAAAATTATTTTGTTTAATCTTCATGAGTAACCTCGTTAAGCACATTTATTTATACGAGTAAACTCATTTAATCACACGAGTAACCTCAATTGTTCACACAACTAACCCCCTATCTATTAATACGAATAACCTCATTCATTTAGAAAGAATAATCATATTTATTCATACTAGTAACCCCATTTAATCATATGAGTAACCTCGTTTTATTCACATAAAAACCCCATTTTATTCGCATCAGTAACCCCAATTTTATACAAGTAACCCCCACTTATTAATACAAGTAACCTCATTCGTTCTTAAGGAGCAACCCATTTATTCATACTAGTAACCCCCATTTAGTCATATGAGTAACCTCATTTTGTTCATATAAGTATTAATATTTTATTTGTATCAGTAACCCCAATTATTCATACAAGTAACCTCATTTGTTCATGAGGAGTAACCCCATTTATTCAGTAAACCCATTTAATCATATGTGTTTATTCACATAAGTAATTCCATTTTGCTTATAAGAGTAACCATATCTCTTTATAGGAGTAACACCCTTGTATGGTTAAATATAACCACATATTCAAACAAGTAACTCCATTTGGTTATAAGAGTAACTCCATCTATGTTCATAAGAGTAACTCCGTTTGTTCATAAGGGTTTGTGCATAAAGGTTAACTTCAAAATATCATATATCACATCACATTTAATATTTTGAGAAGATTCAAGTTGGTTATGAAAAATTGGCTCAATAGCTTTCCAACGCCTAGTCAAAAGCTCGATTCCAATGAGAAACGAGTGAGATATAACCATTTGAAAATGAGCTGACGGGCTGACACGTGTCGCGTATACTGCCACACGTGTAAGTTCGCATGTGGCCAGCCACACGCAAGATGCACTGACGAAAAAATTGACATCCTCTCAAGTAACCTCTGTTATTGTTTTATAAAAAATTTACATTAATGAGCATATTCCATCCAATATTTCATTAACTATTTCTTTTTAAAAAATTAAAATAAGCTTTTTCTTTTAACAATTTCAACATTGGCATTTACTCCCTCTGTATTTTTTTTATCTTCGATATTTTAATTGCGTGCATTTGCTAATGCACTTATTCCTTATATATCTTTCATTACATAATAGTAAAAATCATAATGATTGACCGAATTCTTGTGATCCGTGTCCCATAAGGGTGGTCAACTGATTTAGTTTTCGCTAAAGCATCATTTTCGAGGCCAAAAATACCTTTTTCCCATCTTGGGATGCTTACCGTGAAAATTTGCATATTGGTACTTATTGCAACCAGATTCTCGTGATTCATGCCATATAAGGGCGGTTAGCAAAGTTCATCTTCGTAAAGATAACACAATTTTCGAGGTTAAAACCTTCTTGTATGACCAGGGGTACTGCTATCTACGAAAATTGGCACATAGTTAGTTATTTTAACCGGATTTTTGTGATCCTTGCCTTTTAAGAGTAGCCAGCGGAGTTCGTTTTCGTGAAAAAAAGTGATTTTGAGGTTAAAAAACTTTCTTGTCCGGCACAGGATGCTAAATTGGTGTTTAGGTACTTTTTGATGCAGGATTCTTGTGAATCGTGCCCCCATAAAGATGACTGGTGGAGTTCGTTTTAAAAAAATGAAATTTCTCTTTTTTATATATAAGGAAAAGAGAACTCATCAATGTTACTTTTCTTTTTGTAACATAATACCATAGAATGAGATTTTCTTTCCAACACATAGAAATTCTAAAACAGGAGGCCACCATTCCAAAACATGAAAGGTACATAGTTTGCTTTGATTAGGGGAAAAATATTACTAATTGGTTCCCATTTTGTTCAAAGATGAAGATCCTTTGTATGTAAAGTTGCAAGCAAAGAAATTTGGAGATCCACTTTGTAAGGGGCAAAAATCAAACCCCTATCACAAGAGTGGAAGGAGGGCCTCCGACCACATAAGTCAACCATGCATGTTTCTTTAGTTGGTTCCAATATAGAAAATGTTGTTCATGTAATCCTTAACATTATTATTATCCTTGTTTTGTAGAGATTGGTAAGACTAATAAGATATAAAATGCCAATATACCTTTTTTCTTATATAGAGAACAAGTAGGTAAATTACTTTACGCTTAAAATATCATCAACTTTATCTTTTGTAAATATTGACTTATTTAGTTAAAAAAAGGTTATCAAAACTTCATCATTAGTATTGGGGATCTAAAAAAAAAGATGATCCATCTCTCATATCAACGGTTGCACTTGCATGATGAGGGAAAATAAAAGATTTTGCGTTGTCCTGGAGCTTGGATAGGCGTCTCATCGTGAGAGGCCTCTCATAGGGACAATTTTGACATTTTGCGCAAAAAGAAAAAAAAAACAAACGTTGAATTTTGGTACCAACTTATACCATAAAATTGGTACCAACTTATATCAAAGTTCAGTAAAATTGGTACCAATACCAAAATAATTCTTATTTTGGTACCTAGTGTAAGTGAACTTATCATAATTTGTGTTTAATGTTTTACTTGTATCATGAAGTAAATGGTTTTTCCTTTTTTTCATATTAAAGAAAATAAACGGCATAAATTCAAGGATTACAAATAAAATTTATGTTGCATTTGTACTAATGGTTTGGAACAATAAAATTTAACTTATATGAATAAAGATAACCAATAGTATTACAATAAGATAAATATTTAAAGGCAGGAGATTTGAAATAGGAACTTTTTTTTTTTGGACATCAAAGAAAATCGAGAATTATATTATGAAATAGAGGGAGTAGAATAAAAAGCTTGCTTGAAAAATATTAGAGTAAGAATTTCAAAATGCAAATAACATTATGTGTATATCTTTTTAGTGTTTTCTTGTTTTCATTTTGATGTTTCCATTTAGAATGCCTCGATCACATAACAAAAAAATTGACCTTAGATTCTTACCAATATATATAAATAAATAATATAATATAATATAATATTGTGTTAGATTTATTTCAATGTATATATTCAAAAAAATTACTTTTTATAAGTTTAGCTCATGCATTATTAGAGATAAGTGATCAATAATGCAAATTGAAAAAGAGAACTGAACTTCTAATAGTCAATTGACAATTTTCTTTTTTACTAAATTGTTTTACTTTTAATAAAGGGGTGAAAAATCCTTCAAAAAAAATAAAGGAGTGAAAACCGACAGCCAAATTTCCAATTTCCAGTTGTCAAAGTGATGATGGAAAGTCGAGGTTAAATTGAGATTAAATTAATTTCAGATTAAATTATATGAAGGGCCAATCAGAGTCTACCTCCTAGATCACAGTCTTGCATGGGCCCCAGTTTTATAGTATTCATACGACAAGAGATGATGCCTGTTAATGGGCAGCCTGGAAGTTCTCAGTTGCAAACTTGCAATTCCCAATTGGCTACTTCTCAATCCATATACTTATGTCATTTCTAGTCTGTCCATACTTATAACAAGAATATTATTGGGCAGCGAGTTAAGTTCACCTATTACAATTAGAAATAACACTTGGGATACTTTCTCATCAATTTATTGGCCTGAATTTATCAGACCTTATCTGAACTGAATTTATTGAAATTTATTAAATCTGATTGGACTTGATTCAACTTATTGGACCTGATTGAGGCTATGTTTAATTCACCTGAAATTTTCTGATCTGAACTTATCTGATCTGATCTGAACTTATTTTTTCTGATCTGATCTGAACTTATTTTTTCTGATTACAAGATCTTATCTTTTAGATTTTTCTCAATATGTAAGAAAAAAATATAGTCATGTGGGGTCTTGTTTAATTCGTCTCAATGAGTACTTTATTAATATTCAATTATTATAATTTTTACTAATATGTAATGAAAGATATAATGATTTTAAAATATAAGCATGATCTGAACTGATCTGATCTGAACTTATTTTTTCTGATCTGATCTGATTAGATCTGAAATAAGCAAAAATAAGATGAACTGAACATAGCCTGAACCTGATTGGAACTTATTGAACCTTATTGGAACTTATTGACCTTAGGGTGCGTTCTGTTCAACTTAAAAAATTAAGTTTCAGGTCCAATAAGTTCAGATAAGTTCAGATAAGTTCAGATAAGTTGCAATAAGGTCTAATAAGTGCAATAAGTTCCAATAAGTTCCAATCAGGTGCAATAAGTTCCAATCAGGTGCAATAAGTTCCAATCAGGTCTAATAAGGTCCAATAAGTTCCAATCAGGTCTAATAAGGTCCAATAAGGTCCAAGTAGTCAATGTTTAATAAACATTTGTATTATTGTCCACTATTTTGTTATTCATAATTTCATATCACTATTAGCGAATTATGTTATTATTAGAATTTTAATTAAAGTACCACAATGATTATATAGTATTATACTTGTATTCGTGTATTATTCCATTATTTATTTGTATTATGTCTATTATTTTATTATTTATTTGTATTATGTCTATTATTTTATTATTCATATTACTATTAGCTTATTATGTTATTATTAGAATTTTTTTATTAAAGTACCACAATGTATAGTATTATACTTGTATTATCTATTATTTGATTATTCATATTGCTATTGAATAATATTATAATCATGGTCAAATAATTAAGGTTAACAATAATAATAATAATTATTATAATTATAATATTTTGCAATTCGTCTTTAAATAACTAGAGATAACATGTTTTCGTTAATGACAGATATAAATGTTATGCAGATTAAGCTATTGAATAACTATTATAATCATGGTCAAATAATTAAGCTGCTCAGATGAAGAATTGAAGGACGAAGAATGGCTTCGTGTTATGCAGATTTTGAACAAAAAAAAGAAAAACACAGAAGGAAGAAAGGAGAAGAAAGGAGAAGTAATGAGAATAAATCTGAGAGGTGTTGAAGCTACTGTGACTTTGAACATTTTTTTCTCTTTCTTCTAGTAACATTCAAATAAATGAAAGGTGAAGAAATGGATGAAGGAGTTATTGTTAGCAATAAATGTTCAGCTTATTTTCATTGATTAGGAAAAGGAGAATCAGGCCCATAATCAAGCCCTTTACAATGATAGTTCACTGCCTTTTGCTCATCTTAGATTAGTAACTACTAGTATTTTATAAAATTAATTTTTTGATTTTCTACTAGTGTTTTATAAAATTAAAACAACACTATTAGATACTCCCTCTGTTTCCTAAAGATCTTCCTACTTATTGTTCCTACAGATACCAAGGAAAATCAAGTTGTGTGGGGCATGGTGGGAGTAAAGTAGGAGAGAGAAAGAGGTTAAGATAAATAAACAAATAAAAAAGGGTTAAAGTAAGAGAGAGAAAGGGAGTAAAATTGAATTAATAATGTAATGGTGGACCATATGATAGTGACATGGGAGGGTAAATAGGGAAATTTGTTTTGCCAAATAAGGAATAAAGCAAAAGAGGGAAGATCTTTTGGAAACACCCTTAAATGGAAAGAGGGAAGATCTTTAGGAAACGGGGGGAGTATATTAGTGATGAAAGTTATGTATAGGCAAATATATAAATAGTAATTTTTTTGTTAAATTAATTATCATAAGAGATAATTAATAATCATTATTTTTTAAAGGACGAATTATAATAATTATAATTCCATAAAAAATTTTGAGGGGTAGTATTTACGTTAGTGGTAATATTTATGTTATTCATGGTCAATGTTTTTGTCTAATAAGGTCAAATAAGGTTCAATAAGGTCTAATAAGTTTCAATCAGGTCCAATAAGGTCTAATAAGTTTCAATCAGGGTCAATAAGTTCCAATAAGGTTCAATAAGGTCAATCAGGTTCAATCAGGTCCAATAAGTTCCAATCAGGTTCAATCAGGTCCAATAAGTTCCAATCAGGTTCAATCAGGTCCAATAAGTTGAATCAGGTCCAATCAGGTCCAATCAGGTTTAATAAGTTCCAATAAGTTCAGTTCAGGTTCAATAAGTTCAGTTCAGATAAGTTCCAATAAGTTCAGGTCCAATAAGTTGAATAGAACGCACCCTTATTGGCCTTGATTTCTTTACACAGTCCTAAATATTAATTAAATTAAAATATCACTTTCTCTGTTTTGCAATAAGCTGAATGTTTGCTAAAAGTGGATATCTTAGATTAATCCTAAAATTTGTAATTTTTATCGTATTAAATTTTATCTCTTTTTTTTCCTACTAGAAATTCGAGCTTGTTTTGGCAAATCAACGAGTGGAGTCTCAAAATTACTTCATCCAGATAATTTGGTACCTATACTACTTCGAATTAATATCATTTGGTACCTACATCTCTTTAATTTGGTACTCAAATGGTACTACATGAGTACTTAGTTCATTCATCATATATTCGAGTGCACCATGTAGCATGGTATACCAAAGCCTAATTGTTGTTCATTTGCTTATTTAGAATTCTTCTTCCTTATTGTATAATGTATATTGCTCATTTGGATGATTTCAAATGAGCAATGAGTGAAAAAATAGCCTTAGTTGTTCCATGCTCATGATAAACCTCGGTGTATAATAAAAATTTAACACAATACCAACTACTAACGAAATACGATGTTACTTAAGTAGCAATTGAAAGAAATATAAATCTAGAAATTCTAAAATTACTCTAAAACATTTCAACAATTGGTTGCCAACACTTTCTCCTCTACTTCTACCATATCCATATGGAACCACTTCTATAATAATCTACTACTCCCTCTGTCTCATCTCATAATATGGTACTACATGAGTACTTAGTTCATTCATCATACATTCGAGTGCACCATGTAGCATGGTATACCAAAGCTTAATTGTTGTTCATTTGCTTATTTGAAATTCTTCTTCTTTATTATATATTGCTCATTTGGATGATTTCAAATGAGAAATGAGCGAAAAAATAGCCTTAGTTGCTCCATGCTCATGATAAACCTCGGTATATAATAAAAATTTACCATAATACCAACTAGGAACAGAATATGCTGTTACTTGATTACCAATTGAAAGAAACATAAATCTAGAAATTCTAAAATTACTCTAAAAGATTTCAACAATTGATTGCCAAGACTTTCTCCTATACTTCTACCATATCCATATGGAACCACTTCTTTTAATAGATTTGTCTCCACTTTATTGTGCTTCCTTACAATTCTAAATGTTATCAATCTTAGGAGAATCAACTTTTACCTTTTTTTATTTGAAGATTTTTCTATTAGATTATGTACAACAAATATTAATTGATCTATTCTTTTTACAGTTGAGGATTCTTTTCAAGGAAGATTATTTTAACAAAAATTAATAATTTCATGACGATGCCTTAGACATAACGTTTTATAGAGAATGCCGAAAATAGAAAGGTCTAATTTTACAAAAGCACTTCAATATAAATGTTCCACTTAACACTTATATTGATTTTAGTTTTTGACTAATTTCAAATCATTAAAAAATTCAATTGAATGACATATAAGATTGTTTTTAAAGAAGTACAAGTTTACATACAAAAAGCAAAAGTAATTCAAGATATAATTAATGCAAAGTATTATCCCATCCGTTAATAAAATTGTGTGATTAGTAATAACAATTAACTAGAATAAAATGGATGTCGAACTCAATATGTTTCGTGCGTTGAGGTTATATGCAATAGAAAATCTCACATAGGTAAAAGATTACTATAAAATGACAACTTAATGAAATAAGAGAAGAAAAGTAAACCCTATATTAAATCTACCTCCCTTACACACTAAAACACACTAAACAAAGCAAGAGGCAATTTAAAAACAGAGCATGTTGATTGCTCTCTCCTCTTTGAGAGCTCAACTGGAGGAGTGAGAAAACTCAAAACATCTCAAACTTCAAAAATCAAACAAAACTATGAAAAACAGAGTATTTCAAATGGCAATTCCTCTGTTTATTGCAGCTTTAATGGCTGCCATTCTTTCACCATTATCAGCAGTTTCATTGTCAAAAGGATCATTTAAAGATAACTTTGACATAATGTTTTCTGAAAGTAATTTCAAGACTTCTGAAGATGGGCAGATCTGGTATCTCTCCTTAGACAAAACTAGTGGTAATTATAATTTGTTTTCGTGATCTACATTCATTAGTTTTGTCAAAATCTCTACATTTTTTTTATTATTTTGCATTTATACTAATTACCCAACTTCTAATTATTAATTTCAGGTTGTGGGTTTCAAACAAAACAAAAGTACAGATTTGGGTGGTTTAGTATGAAGCTGAAATTGGTGGGTGGTGACTCTGCTGGTGTTGTTACTGCCTATTATGTAAGTTACTTCTATAATAATCTACTACTCCATCTGTCTCATAATATAGTGCTTGTTTATTTTTTACACGGTTTTCAACACGTAATTTCGACCTTCAATGTCTTCAACTCCGCATTAATAAATAATATAAATAGTTGATATGATGAAACTACACATTGAGATGAATCTAATAAGATCACACATGAATATGTTTTTTTATAACAATTTATTTTTAACATTTAAAGATATGTTTTCCAAAATATATGTTATATGTAGCCCCTAGTCCCTAAGACCTAAGGAGAAATATCAAACATAGAATATATAAAATGTTAATTACACTGATCGATACATAATTCTATTACTAACTTTGTTTCAAAATATAAGACATTCATGCTCTATGAAAATTTACTTTGACCACAGATATCTCTCAAATACGATAAATAAAAATTATAAAAATTATACCGTTGTATTCGTCTTGAAAAATATTATAATAACATTATTTTCTAAAATTTTCTATCAACATAAATTGAGAGTAATTAACGGTCAGAGTTCGACATCGAACATCGTGCGTGCTTTATATTTTAAAGCAAAAGGAGTATATTAATATTATCCTCGGGTGATTCATTTATTGCTTGTATGTAGACTGTAGTCCTTAAAACTATCTCCATGACATTGATGGGTCTTTGAATGTATATGATTGTAGATGTGTACAGATATTGATGCATCACCAACAAGGGATGAACTAGATTTTGAGTTTTTGGGGAACAGAACAGGAGAACCATATTTGATTCAGACAAATGTGTATAAAAATGGAACTGGAGGAAGAGAAATGAGGCATGTTTTATGGTTTGATCCTACTCTGGATTATCACACCTACTCAGTCCTATGGAACGATCATCAGATTGTGTAAGTTTCAATTTTTTTTTGTTGCTTTGTTTATTTCAGTCGTTTTCATGGTTAGAGTGATTTTTTTTTGGGATATTGGACCACTTACTGTTGGAATATCAAAGTTTTCCAACATTATATACCACCACCAACTTGTGTGACATAAATTTTCATCAAATTGTATCTAGATGGTCTTGCTAATAACACAAATCGCCTTATATTGATTGAGAATGAGGGAAATTCGACTTATATGAGAATAAGATTTGGAAATCAATTCTCACCTTTATCATCTTATCACCCGTCCAAATTTTTGAACGAGTGTCTTGTGATTTAATATTTGGTTATATAACATAATTCACAATCATCTTAATTCTTAGATGTAGACATGGAGAAGTTTAGGGTAACTTTTTAATTGGTGCAATTTTGGGTTTTGAAGTGTCTTATTGGTTGGAAACTAAAGTGGGTAAAGATTGAAGTCTTTCCTTTTTCTTAGGTAATGGGTCAATGAATTTCATGTAGTGGTACATAAGAGGATGTGTTTGGTGAGATTGCTTTGACTGAGTATTACCTTTTTGTACCATGAATGAATTTCATTTGAAGCAAGCAATGGTTAAGGATTATCCACAAATCATATATAGTACAAATTTTATTCATTGTGAATCTATGTGCAAGTTTTTGCATACAATGATGTATATTTAAAGAACAACCAGACATGTTTTTAACATTTTCAAAAGAGTTAGGAAAGGTTATTATCAATTGGCTTTACTTTGATGCGGACCTCTCTCTTTCCTTATGTGTATGCCAATTTATTTACAGCATTGTTTGTTTGTCTGTTTCTATAATTATATACGTTTTACACCCTAGGACATAACTAGTACAAGTATATATTTTGGCTCACTCGGTGGGTTTTCACCTCATATCCTTAACGTCAGGTTTTCGTATCCTACTAAATGATGTGCACTTGGAGGAAGATTCTCTTACCATCCTTCCCTCCTTTTAAGTGACTGGGCCTCTTGATCTTGCACGGTATAAAAGTAGCTTAGAGATTATTCATCTTATCAGTAAAAAAAAAAATTCAAGAGCAGCCTAAAATAAATCAGGGGCGAAGCTATGTTGGGGCCTAAGAGGGCCCTTGCCCCTGCAGACTCAACATAGCTTTGAAGAAAATCAATGGTATTGGTAATCAATGGTTATATCTAGGTTTAAAGGTAAATTGGCCTCCCTCAACAACCATGTTTAAAATTCTCTGTCTAGCCCCTTTTATAACCAAGCCCGGCTTCGCCCTTGAAATAAATGTGTGGATACTATTTAGAACATGAGGAGTATTTTCTTTACCATAATAACGACAGAAGGGTTCCAAAGAATGAGCAAAGTCTAACTTTATCCTATTATAAACAGATTTTTTGTTGATCGGGTACCAGTAAGAGTATACAAGAACAATGGCAAACCCAACGACTTCTTCCCAAACGAGAAGCCAATGTACTTGTTCTCTAGCATATGGAACGCCGATGATTGGGCAACGAGAGGCGGTCTCGAGAAAACTGACTGGAAGAAGGCACCATTTGTGTCCGCCTACAAGGACTTCAGTGTTGATGGGTGCCAATGGGAAGATCCTTACCCTGCTTGTGTTTCTACCACAACCAAAAATTGGTGGGATCAAAACCCTTCTTGGCACCTAAGTGATTCTCAAAAGAAGGATTATGCTTGGGTGAAACGAAATCTTGTTATATATGATTATTGTGAAGACGCAGAAAGATACCCTACACCAATGGAAGAGTGTGCTTTGAGTCCTTGGGACTAACATAACATGGAAATATAAGCAACATTTTCTTGCAATTTTATCATCATGGCTTATAGTAGCTTATTTTGTATCAATTTTTTTTAGTATTTTTGGGTATCTAGAATGTGTATTGTATTATTCTTTATTATTTATAAATTTTTAATTTTGTCCCAGATTACCTTTAACTTTATGTTTTTGCGAGAAACTATCTTACAAAAAAATTATTGTCCTAAACTATCTTACTTTAACTATTTTGTTGTTAACCGCTACTTTATGCCGAAATTCGACATTAACTTTTGTTTTTTCAGTTCAAAATTGTGGAAAAAATAAAATTACCCTTGTGAAAGTTGAGGAGGGTGATTATTTCAATTTTAGTTAAAATAGAAGAGGAATTTAATGGCAGATTGGTGGTACAAAGTGCCACATAAATATGAGAAAGAGAGCGCGCGTACACAGGGAAATGGGAAAATTATGATGGGGAAAATTAAAAAAGGGTTTGAAAAGGTCAAGTGATATAACGTGACATTAAAAAACTGGAAAAAATAAAAGTCAATGTCGGAAACCGGCATTAGATAGCTGTCAATAACAAAATGGTAAAAGTAATTTGGGACTATACTTTTTAATTAGACAGTTTTTTTTTTTCAAAAACATAAAAGTTAAAAATAGTTTGGGACAAAAAATCATATTTATAACGACAAGAATTATTTCATGAACATGGTATATGCATTATGGAGCAATTGGAGCATATTGGTTTATGATTATATTGTACCAGTAACATAAAAAATGCTTAATCTCTTTACTTTGACATGTAACATGAGGAGAGCACATCAACCAAGCTGGAATTTTGTGAACTCTTGGAAAAATTCTGTGTCTGGTTCTGGTACTTCATAAAATTTCCTTACCAAGCCATATTTCCATAATTGAAAATATGGATCAGTTTTTTGAATGTCTCTTATGGATATAAAGAATCCTCCAGTTTGGTAATATGAAAATATTAATATAGATCGTCCCCATGTTCGCCAAATGCTATAGGGGATATTTTTTCGGATGTTAGGAAATTGATATACCAGCTGTTGAAGTTTTCTTGCTTTACTTTGTTGATGATGATTTCCTGCATATCGGTTGGAAGCTGATATATTTGGATGATTAGTTCATATATGAAAAGTTTGGAAATTGTTTTATGTATTGTAGGTAAAGCATGGGTTTTGGCTGTTTGAGTGAGGTTATTTGATAAGTCTTTTGTGGTGGGGAAAGTTTTTTGAGTAAATCTTGAATACCTTGGGTATGAATTCTTCTTTTTTGTGTGAGGTATAGGTTTTTGGTTTTGGAACTGGAAGATGGTTGAGTTTTCTGCATCTGAAATAATTAAATGAGTAAATATGAATAAGAATTAATTTTGATTAATGAAAAGTAATGAGAATAAATCTTTTGAAATTCAACAAATATTATTACAACATCCTTTTTGACAAAACGGGGCTGACTCTTTTGAACAACAAGAGGTTGACTCATTATCTGATTTTATTTGCAATAGATTATCTTCACTATGGTCAGTAAGATTATGTTCTGAGGAAGTTTCTAGTGAATATAAGGCTAAATTTTTTTGTTGAAGGTCTGGATCATGACCACATAATTCATTAATCTTTTGTTTTAAGTCACATTCGTTAGCCTTATGACCTACTCGTCCACATTTATAAAATAAATCGGTCTTTTGGAATCTATAATTTTCTTTGGTGGTCTGGTGGGTGCCTTAAAGGTCTTTTTATAATATGGGTCGTTATTAATAATTTTTCTAGTTGGTCGAAAATTTTCCCTATATCTCTTTTTATTGATGGTAGAGGGAGGTTGAATTTTGGGTAAACCAAAAGCAGCACAAAAACTTCCTAATTCTCTACGTCTTTCCCTTTTTTCAGATGAATATTTACTTTGAATTGCTAATTCCTGACACAAAGCAATTGCTTCTTTTTTAACAAAGGAAAATATTTGCCCATAAGTCATACTATCATATGAAATTTCGTCTTCACCCGCACTTTCTCTTAATTTTAGGAATATTCTTTGAGAAAATAGGGATGGAAGACCAGATATAAACATTTCTTTCCATAAAGATTGATTGCAATCACCTCATCTAAAAATATTACTAAGGAATACATCTTTATACCATCGATAATCATCTAGTGTAGGATTAGTAAGGACTACTTGGTTTGTTGACATTTCCTCCTTTAAATTACCAATAAAATGCATAGCAATCATATTAATAAGAATCGAGCTTCCATCTAAGGCTTGTTGTTCATTTTCTATTTTAATGTGATTAAAAATTTGAACTTTAGTTTCCATATTAATACTATTGTCCCACCAATTTCTTAATTGACAAGTAAAACCAGTTGTGAGAAAATCTATAATAGTATGTTCTTGAGCATTTCTTGACCTATAAGTAGTTATGGCCATGGTCATTTCAGAAAGAACATTTAATATTTCATATTATGATTTTCCATCGATATTTCCATTCATAAACTGCAGTTCCATCATATTGTGAGTCTCTGAATTTATGTCGTTCTTCATATTGAATATCTGGTGGAGTAGGTCTAGTATAATAATTTCTACTAGAGACATTTTTCCAAGAACTATTATTTATTTTATTGATTTTATTTTCATCGTCATCATCTGAATTGATTGATTTATTTGAACTATATTTATCCAAAACATTAATATTATTAGTTGACTTGGAAGTACTTAAATTAGATAATTTTTCTTCAATCTTACTAATTAAAGGAGTTGTTTTTTCAGGTAAATTAAGAGATTTTTGACGATGTATAGGAATTCTTGAAGTATTAATATACGGAGCAGCTATGTCGAAGGGAAATTTTGTTTCCTTTTTATTTATAGATAAAGTTTCTAATTTAGATGTAATGTCATCAATATCAGGAGATTTTTTTGACTCTAGTTGCATAGATAATATTTCTATTTGTTTTGAAATGGTAGTGAGAAGTTGGTTTGAATAATTATTTTGGTGATATATCTTTTTATGTCACCTAAATTGACAGAGGAGGAGTTGTCATCTTCTCTTCCTTTTTTAAAAGGAGCCATAACAAAAGATCCTTCATTATTATTAACTTGAATTTCAGTTAACGGAGGATGAATAGACTTAATTATACTTCCATCTTTTAAAGTCCAGCTTTGAATTAAACTACCTGTCATGTTTATTTGATTTTTATTAAAGGAAAAAATATATTATTTTTTATGGTGTAAGTAGAGAACCAGATGAAAAAAGGAATATTAATTTCTAATTTTTTCATATCAGAAATCCATTCTAGTCTGACGTGATTTCTAGCAATTTGATCAAAACATCCAAAGAACCAATCTTTTTTATCATTATTTTGTTTTTGAATAAAAGTCATTATGGATATATTCTAAGTCTAGTTGAAATTCTTTTTTAATAACATTAATAGAGGAAAAGGTAGGAGGTTTCATGGCTGAAGAAGTAGGTGAATTAGAATTAGTAGAAGATTCTCCTACTGGTTCAGGTATTGGGTTTTTATAGCGAAATTTCGAAGATTCTCCAAAATGTAAATTTTTTGAAGCAGACGTTTGAGGATTATTATAAGAATTATCTTCATACGAAGGTCGAGCATTTTCATAGGAGGTTGATGGTCTAGCTCTTCCATAATTAGTACCTAACTTTATTATTACTTGACCATCAGATTCTTCTATAATTTGATCAATTTTCTTTTGAGTAATATTTCTAGGAGGAGGATTATAATGAATTAAAAATTGTTTAGGAATAGTAATTTCATTTCATTTTAATCTTTTAGGAGTAAAAGTAGCCGCACTTTCAGTTTCAACTTTTAAGAGTATAGTTTCATCTATAGTGGGATGAAGTAAACATTTTGGATTAAGTTGAGAAGATAAAAGTCTAAAATAGACACGGTAAATTAATGCGAAAATTTTAATATATTCCCTAAATTGTACTGTTGAATTATTTGAAAGATGGACATCTAGAACTAAAGTGTCTAGTATCCATGGATCGGTTAAGTCTACTGTAAAGTTTGGACAACAATTAAAGTAGATTGGGCCATTACAAATATTAGTTTGAATCATAGGTAAAAGGGAATCTTTATAGCCAACTAAGCGATTATCTCTAAGAGCTATATATATTGGACAATCAAGACCTTCTCTAGACAGTGGTTTTAAGGCTATTTGAACCATACCAAAATGAATATACCTATATGTTTTCAAGTATTTTATCTATAGATGTCTTATTAAGTAATTTCATACTTTGAAATTCCTGATTTAAACTCATAGTTTCCTCATGATGCTTA
Organism: Beta vulgaris subsp. vulgaris; assembly: GCF_026745355.1. Lineage (NCBI taxonomy): Eukaryota > Viridiplantae > Streptophyta > Magnoliopsida > Caryophyllales > Amaranthaceae > Beta > Beta vulgaris. The sequence continues at coordinate 12,320,029 of NC_079209.1, forward strand.
ATAGAAAAAGCAGTCTTAAAATCAAGTTTTCCTATTTGATAAATTGTATCGATATGTTTCCTAGGTATAGTCCAGTCTTGAAAATTAATCGGAAAAAATATTTCCTTACTTTGTACTATGTTTGAGTTATCACTATCATGTGAAAATAACTTTCTAACAAAAGTAGCCATGATCATATAATAATAAAATTTAGTGCACGTAGCAGATAAGTAAATACATATAAATGGGACCAACGGGACTACCCTTATCGGGACCACCTTTTCTCTTCTTAACGGCTGACCAACGAATTTGACAAGGGCTGACCAACACTTAGTGCAAGTTCTTAACTACTAAACTCACAAAATTATATTTTATATGATGTAGGTAGCTTTTAGTGAAAAGTACTAACACTAGATAGTTAAACTAAACTTAGTACATATAAAGATAATAGATTTTCCTTTTAAATAAACAAAACTTAACTATTCTAATAAAATAAAGTAGAAGTTATCAAGCAATTGTGGTGAAGTGCAAATTCACCTATGAAATGAAGATGTACATCATAGTTACTAAAAAATAAAACCACGAAAGAACTGAATAGCAACTCATCCTAATTTTAACACTACTAGTTGTTGCTCCGCGCGCCTACGCGCACGGCGCCCCAAAATAGTATAATTGTGATATTTGTAATCCGTTAGCCTTAAATGGTGAAATATCTATTTAGCATGTATTCCAAACAGACGTTGAGTACACACGTTGTATTAGTTGCATCAGGAAAACCAATGTATATCAGGACACACGTTGTACACACGTTGTATTAGTTACTTTCCTCCTAATGTATCCCTCATTTTCTTCGAAAAAAATATTCATACAATCCCAAATACAATATTATCACAATAATGGTAACTTACATAATTTTTTTTAAAAAAATATTATTATTATAAAGAAACAAAGTCAAACATTTGTAGTTCTACTCTTTATTTCTTCTCTCTTGTTATCCTTATCGTCCCATTTCCCGCCAACCTTTCCTGATTTCTATCTCTAACTTCATTCTCACTTATTTCTCTCTTGTTATCATTATCGTCCCATTTCCCGCCAACCTTCCCTGATTTCTATCTCTTGTTATCCTTATCGTCCCATTTCCCGCCAAACATTTGTCGTTCTACTCTTTATTTCTCTCATCCTTTATCTCTCCTTCTCACTTACTTTTCCTCTCCCACTCATATTCATATATCTTAGAATTGTAAGTAACCCTTACTACTTGATACGGGAACCATATTTTTTTTAAAAAGACCTTTTTTTATATTGTTTTCATAGTAGATTAGGATTTAATTTATTTGTTTCCATTAAAGACCGAATTTGAAAAAAAAAATCATGTTATGTTAGACATCAAAAAAGGATAAAGTCAAGTCATATTCCGCCCGTCTACTACTTTATTAATTAATATGTTATTGATTTGAATCTATTTTACTCATCAATATCTCATATAAGTATATAATTCGGATATTCATGCAAACAAGGTTGTCAAAATCGCGATTTGAATCGTAAAATCGTACGATTTTACGATTCAATTTTCGCCAAAAGATTTAAATCGCACACAGAATCGTTTTTTAAAAAAATCGCATGTAGAATCGTTAAAATCGGTTAGAATCGCTAAAATCACGATTTAAAATCGATTTTAACGATTCTCTTTTTAGCCCAATTCTTGTAGCTGGGGATTTAAACATTGGGCCAGGCCCATGTTCTCTCAGCTGGGGATTTAAACAAATAGTTATCTCAATTGAGAAATTACATGGGTCATATAATGATTCAGACTTTTATCTCTTACATTTTAAGAGGATCATATATATTATTTTAATTATACAACTACAACAAATCACTCTTAAAGTTTGATAACGTAATGATATAGACATTTAGCTCATTTTTTGAAAGAGCAAGGAAATAAACGAATTTTTCATATACATGGAATTAGATTTCAATCTTATTAGACTACGTCGTGTTAGTCAAAATTTAGGAGTAGAATAACAAGACACCTATTATCTCATCAAGAAAAAAAGATGATGATAAACTACATGGATTTCAGCTCCAATATTAACTTATACACTAAGATGATAAAATTTTGATAGTTATATGTGTCATACATGATTCAATTCTTTCGGTCTTCAGCAAAGCATCTTAACTACCTTTAATTGAACCTGAGAATAAGATTGACGATAAAGAATTAATTACTTTTTTTAAAATGACAGGAAATGAGACCATATTGTGAAATCCCTTTTACATTAAGATTAACCCAAAACAAAGGACATAATAAATGAAAAGATGCGCCACTACAATACAATGAAAATTTTAAGAACCACAAGTTGTAGTTTTTAAGCATACTAAAAAGATGTCTAATACTTCACTAAGGGCCTGTTCTCTTCGGCAAAAAACAGCTGAACTGAACTGAATTGAACTGAACTGAACTGAATTGAATTGAACTGAACTGAACTGATCTGAACTGATCTGAACTGAACTGAGCACCCAATTACCAAGTAATGCTCGTCTTCAATTTTCATCTCCTTGAAATTTTCGTATTTCCATACAGATTTTTATAGTCTTTCCCTCCTACCTATTTGTGGAATGATAATCTTGCTAAAAGCCAGTATAAGGCTATATAAAAAGTGAGATTCGTATATCTCATGAGGGCAAACAGTTGAAAAGTTAAATATCTGACAACAATGACCATTCCTACCCTTAAGCACAATGGCACCCTTCACATTGGCATCAAATTCATATACTGTAAACGTTTGTGGCAGTCAACTATTCTGATCACCGGTTCTAGCATACAATTGAACTACAAGATCATTTAGCAGATGTAAGATAGCGTAAAGCTGTCAGAATAAGCTAGCTAAATAAGAGAAGAAAAATGACATGGTCTCTCACTGCGATGCATTGCCTTGAAGAAAAACGGTATGGTTGTATTTGTTAAGCTTCTTATTTCAATCCATCTCCTCCCAGACACAATGACTTTCTCCATAAGAAGTGCTCCAATAACAACAGAGGATCACGTTGGAGTCGCAACTTGCTATCCAACCAAATTGAATACCTGCCATGTGACAAATGCTCAGTTATTGGCACTCAAAAACTACCAAGTATATCTATGGCTTATCAAGTGTCATCCTACATCTAGTAGGATTTCCATGGGATATCTCATAATAGCTGAGAGCATCTTAATGTTCATAAGAAGCTTAAAATATAATTGATGGTCAGTAAAAGGAAAAAAAGGCCTGAAATTCTTAAAGTTTGTTGTTATCTCCACAAGACCCCAAAATCATTGTTGTGGCAACCCCCAAAGACAAGTGTATCACAAGCACATGTTGACCTGTGCTTTGAAGGAATCAGGAATGTCATTAATTATATTATTATGGAAATACAAGAATATGACAATCACTTTTTCAACATGGCTTAGACTCCAATATTTTGCTCCTACATTTCAGATTCCTTACCCAGAAACACCCTATACAATGCTCACCTAGTCACTAAGATTTCAAAAACAATTAAAACATCTGGCTTAGTTAACTATGTACTTAGCAAGTGGCAGATTCAAATACGGGTGATTGTTGTGCAAGCTAAAGCCCTTCAATTTGTCGAACAATAATACTTAGAAAAGGATGGAGAAAAGGATAAAAAGATCAATAATAGTCAAGTTTAACATGTCAAAATATCAGAGTACTATATGAAAGATAAATAATATGTTAGCTAGCCAGCCAATAGCTAGATAGCATCATATAACATCCTTCTGTTTTTAAAGAGATCAACGGGAAGATACAAGCAGATAAACAAGAAAGATACTTAAAATCACAAAATTTTGGGGGATTTTTTGAATAAAATAGTTACTACAGCTTAATGCAACATTATTTTCTAGATTAAGAAAAAAAATCCCAAGACAGATCTAGTAATAAACAGATATGACCTTCGTCACTACTTTTCATAATTTTCATCATATGTGGTGAAATATACTTTTAGGGACTTATCTTTCATAATTTTCATCATATGCAGATTCACCTTTGACCCTTCATCATTTGAGGACCGATGATGGCCAGAGAAATAAGATTTCGGAGAGTTTAGATTTTCTTTTTAAAAAATACCTACTTAATTCAAAAATATACAAGAAAATACAAAATTCAAGAGGATTATTAGCTGCAAATTTAACTCCAAAATTAGCTCATTGTATTGACCACTAAAATATTAATGTAAACTCAAAATATGCCCATGAAAAATGAAGCTAGTTTCATGGGAAAATGCTTCCCTCTTCATAAATTGTTCTTAGCGCAATTAGTACTCTACTATTTAACTAATTAACTTAAGTCTGTATAATAGGTAAGATTATAAAATTTGACTAAAAAATCTTTGCATTATTGATTAGAATCTGCTAGTTTTATGGGAAGATTTTGCAGCTAGTTAAGTGACTATGATTATATTGGAACTATATACTACTGTCAAAAGTACTATACAATGCATCTGGACCTCGATGTTCTAAGATAAAAATGACTTTGCTTAAACCATATTATACATTCCTAAACCGAGTGAAATATAAATCATATGCGATTAATAGTTAATACAGACCAACATAACATGGTCAAAAGTTACCTCAACCCAGTCCCCAGCCCCCATCCCCCGAAGAAATAAAAAAAAAAGCAGTAAGCCAAATAGCAAACAATTAACATTATATCAAAACAATGCTCCTTTTAGTCTATCCCTAAAATAGAGGACATATTTGTATTTCAAGTCATTCTAAAATAATTAGCCATTTATTAGGAGAGTTGTTTCACTTGGTTTATAAGTAGAGAAATGAATATAAAGTAATGAGTTTACCTAGACTTTAAAATCTTATGCAACCCTTCTGCTCAATCTCATTTGTCGAGGCCTCTAATTTTGTTAGCCAAGATTAGAGTTTGTTCTTGAAGAGAATAGAGATATTCATGAATTCCTCAGAAAATAGCCATAATACGCCTCAACAGTCAAGAGCCTTACTCTAATTTGTACTTTCTATCTCCTGTTTTTTTTTAATTTATACAATTAGCTTTGTTTAGTCGGCTTAATTTTACTTTTTTAAAGGTAAACGTTTATAGTAGGAAAGTGAATAATTTTTTTAAAAAAAGTATCAACCTAGCTCAACGGAATCTAACTTCCCCCAGTGTTAATCTCCAAACAATGAAAAATTAAAAATGAGTCCCCAAATGAAGAAAAGTATATTCAAATATGTACTTCACTCTACTTCACATAAACTCCAGCAAACAAAATGTGGCAAATAAGTTCCATGTAGTTGACACATTTATCTCTACTCAACCATACTCAACTTTAAGATACATTCACAATCACAGCTAACATCTACATACATCTACATGACGGTGGATACTCAAAGTCAAAACACCATGATAAACAGAAAGCAAAACCTCCATAATGCACATTCTTACCTTGCTGAAGGGAAAAGTCTATGACACAACAGCTTTGGAATTTTCCTCTCTCCTCATGTCCATATAAGGAAGATTTTTCACCAGGACGACCTTCCACTGACAAATGAATCCCATTCTGTCGGGTATATGGCCTTCTGGAGAAATAGTTTAAAGTCTTTTCATCCATAAACATCGCGAAGCAAACATTTTTTCCTAGACAAACGACTGATCTGAAATGAAAATTATATTCAAACTGCGCATATATTTCTAACACCAATATATCTAAAAAAAATTCTTCTTTGTCCCTCTATTTTGTAAGTAGACAATAAACCATTATTTCTAACACCAAGCAAAATCTCTTTGCATATATACATAACAATAAACCTATTTAGATTCATACTCAAACGAAAGACTTATCTCCTAATATCCAAGGACCACAAGCAATACAACATGTCCAACAGTGATATCCATTGCATTTTCCAAACACATAGAAGCACTACATTTTTATTTTGTGAAAAGCCAGAGCAGGTGACTCTAAGAGAGCACAATCATGCATACTGGAACAGAGCAAAAATAAGCAGTAAAAAAAATTAACAGGTGACTCTAAGAGAGCGCAATCATGCATACTGGAACACGGCTAAAATAAGCAATAAAAAAGGAGGATTAAACCACAAGACAACATCAAAGAGAAAACACATTTCCAAACCAAACACGGTTGAGCAAGCATGGCTAAAACAAACATCTAAGTAAGCTACAGAAGGAGAGCCAAGGAAAAGCTTACCAGGTGTTGCCTTGTAAACTGATTAAATCTGGTTGATGAGAGTCAAGGATATTCCTACAGGAAAGGCAAGAGATAGTCAGTTTTGCAAACCATAGAATTTACAAGTATCAAATAGATGTACATAGTTAACAACCAAGGGGGAAAAGTGCAACCTAATATTCCATTCAATTCAGCAAAAAAGCGAACAAACACAATTATCGAGGCTCCTAAGCATGAACTACAAAGGTTACAAGGCATGCCAAACAAATTTAAGTTAAGTCTAGATCTACCACAACATAAATAACATGTTAGAGAATGTCATTTTCATTTAGACTTTAATCCATCATTAGTATTAGCCTCCTTAAACAAAGTCTCACAGGCTATAAGCATGGATTTACAGGCAGAAGGCTTGTTTTTAAGAACCAGGTTTCACGCGACAGTGTGCACCATACCAAACATAACCAATGGTACTGTTTGTAAGATGCTACTCTGCATGGAATGCAAGGCCATGGTTACTGTATCACTGAACACTGAATTAGAGGGATATCTACCATTTTCAAGGCAAAGCATGATTCAAGCTTGGAATTGAAAGACAAAACAGCAAGCATTTCCAAGAATTTGCTGAACAAAGTGAAGCTGAAAATCTAGAGCAAGCTACATTCTATAGCATTTTTTGTTGTAATCTTCCCTTTTGAATGGCAGTCCATATGTGTCAAGTTAGTTTTTTTTATAAATGTTTGTTTGTAGTAGTCTTTGTAAGTTTCTTTAGAGATTAATTCATGTCAAGCTCAAATTGTCTCTATGATTGAAGGTATTAACAAACTAACTGAACCATCAACTATTTTGAAATCAACAACAAAAGGGGGTGAAGCAAAAAAACCTACCAGCTTCAGCAACCCACACTCAGAGGCACACCTTATTTGGGAGGGGCATATTTATACAAATGGTTTATATGGAAGGCAAACTAAAACCCTAAGATCGGAAGGGTATACTGAGGTAGAGACTTAATTATTCCGAATTTAAAATACATTTTTTCTGTACCGCTAACTTTTTTTTTGATGATGAGTGGGCTTCAAAACCGGGATGGACATGTCCCTCATTAGGTGGAGCAGTGAATGTCCTTTATTGATTTATTTACAATTAGGATACTCATCATAACACCTTCCTACTCTCTGAAACCAACGTGTCTTAGGCATCAATGGCCGCATCTGAAACTGCTAACCTTATTGATTTCTTCATAACCAGCATAATCATGTATAATTACGGATATTCCTGAAATAATCAAGGCTGGGGAAAAAGTATATGACTGAAGGATAAGAAGTATATGACTAATATGCTATAATAATCAAAGCTCCAATGTATTTTGAACGTTAGCGATTTCAGTGCATAGACATGAGTACGCAAAAACAGAGCCACAAGACAAAGACATGACACATGAGTAAAATAGATACAATGGATTGAAGAAAAAGAAAAGAATAAGAAGCAATTCTTACCTTGCCAACAAAAAGCTAAGCTGACTTAGATCTGTAAATATCCATAAGACCAGTCGACAAGTGCTTCCTCGACAGTCTACAATCATCATCCTTGGCCCGACGAAACCCTAAATACTCCTTCCTTCCTTCAATATTAGGTAAATAATTATGAACATAGGAAAAAAATCAGATATATATACCCAAAAATCAGTAGAGAAAGAAAGAAGAGATTTTAGTCTTATAGGCTATACGAAATTAAAGTTGAAAGTAGGTAGACAGAGAAGAAAGTTTGAAATTGTTAAGGAGAAGGGGAAAAAATGTAAATTAAGTGTGAAGATCTTTATAAGACACTCTAGAATGGCTTATTATGGAATGAAGAGAAAGGTAATCAAATCATTAGTTACATAAACTTTTAATCAAAGACATAGCATTAGGTGCATCGACAATGCTCACTTGTTCTCAAAATTCCAAAGTAGTGCAGTCATACTTGGGCTTACAATCCAGAGTATCTATGAGAAATCAGCATATCTATGAGAAATCATCATTGAATTTAACTGCCTTCCAGAGTCAGTCCTCCAAAATGTGTAGACTGGTCACTCATCACTTAGCAAAAGAGAAGACAGAAATCTATTGAGATTTGAGAAAGAAACTTTAATTATGATAACTATAGATGAACTTTACACACCTGGTGTAATCATCTACCAAATTGATTGTCACATTGGGCTTCCAATAAGAAATCCATACAATTGTATTTTCCTTAGGTATATATCGTTTCAAAGAAATCCATATTCCATTAAAATATGTTTTTGACCCAAACAAACGGAGCATAAGTATCCGCAAAAAGGAAATATATCAATATTTTATAGGGAGTATCAGAAAAGCACTCTTCCAAAGGAAAGGGAGGAATATAACTAAGTAGCCAAAGTATTTGTTGTCCCCATAATGTAATTATGAGTGTTAAATTCTTAAAAACATAAGTGCAACACATCACAAATTCACAACTATAAGTCAACACCCAATCATGCACATCAAATAAGCCAACACCTTGTAAAAAAAAAAACTGTTAACCACACACCAAGACATAGGGAGGAAGAAGGATATTCCAAATGATATTCCATTCTTCCTCATAAGAGACATCATATAAAATTACCCACAAGAGCATTATCTGCACATAGCTGGGAAAGATAACTTCCCACCATCCATCTTTCTTCAACATGACACACATCACAATATTTTTGTTAATATATTTGGTCTAAAAATCTGCAACCTACCAAAAGTATTGATTCAACTTAGGTACTCTAGGAATACAGTATATCATAAAAATAAAAAAAAAGCAAACAAACAGCAAACTTCCAGATAATACCAGAAACGGAAATGATTTCTATTCTGGCACTTTTAGAATTACAAAGAACTAAATCTTAGGAGACCTGGAACAACATTGAAATATGAATATAATGAAGTTAGCCTGCTTACTTTGAGCACGTGTTGAACCACAATCTGACTCGTGCATTTTGAATTCATCCCGAATTCTTTTCAGCTCAAGGTTTAAATTTCCCTCAGCAAACATGTTGTCTGGATGGATATACTGCATAGAGAACAATGGTTTCAGATCATTATGGCACAAAAACGTTTATTTACAGAATAAAATGCTTACCAGCCACTTCAACTGCAAACTTGAAACACCCCTCTCCCCCCATAAAACCCATAAAAATTAAACCAAAAGTAAGCCTTAAAACAGTAAAAAAACATTCAATAAAATTAAATCTGATTAAACAAGTAATCAAATGACCTTTCTAGGAAGCTTGAGTTTCACAGAACTTGTAGTAATTGAGTGAAGCTGATCTTCACCTTCAAACCCCATTTCAGCAAAACTCGATCGGTTAAATTTGTCTCTCGTCTAATTCGCATTTCCTTCCTAAAACCCAGAAAAAAAACAACGAAAATTGAGAACAAAGAAAAACATAAATACTGATGTAGATAAAAGGAGGTTGTAGTTTTAAAAAAATAACGAAAATCATAATCAATAAATTAAAACAGATGCAAATACTACTACAAAACTTTAGATCTAACTTGCTCCACAAGCACTCAAATTTCACGAGATCTAACACACACAAAATGAAGAAAAAGGAAATGGAAAGAAATTAAGACTTGCTTACGCTGTGTTGCATGTTGTTATAGAAGACGACCTAACAATTCACACAATAGAACTAAATTGTGCGAATCGAACTGAATTGTGCAACAAAAGCCACATAAATTCCAAAATTCACAAAAGTATGAACCAGAATTTGCAGAAAACACACCAAAAATCGAAACCCATAAGTTCATTGAATGAATTAGCCATTGACGGCATCTTTGTGTGAATAAATAAGAAAGACATGTGTTCAATTTTAATGCGTGTATGAAGAATTACTCGTAAACATACCTTTCAATTTTTGCGAAATTCGAGTTCCAAATCTCGTCGAAAGAGCTCGATTATCTCGTAAAGGCAATTTGATGCGAAGTGCCGATGAAATTGAATTGTGTTATTGAGAGAAAAGCTGAAATTCCTAAGAACAAACCCTAAAATTTGAATGATGAATGAAGAGAGAAGCTGAAATTCCTAAGAACAAACCCTAAAATTTGATTAAAGACTTTTAAAAGAAAAAAAATACAAAAATCGAAAAGGAAAATCAAGAATCCAAATTGAAAATATGACAAACACAAAGAAAAAATCCAAAGAAAAACACGATATACACGTTAGATTGAAAAAGAGAGCGAGAATCACCTATAATTTTTTAATTAGTAGAGAATCCACCTTTAATGGCGCTCCATAACTCCATCGCAATGGCAAAAAAAAACAGAGAAAGAGGATAGAGAGACAGCAAAAGAAAGAGAGGAGAGAGGAGAGAGGAGAGAGGAGAGTTAGGAGAGGCGTGAAGAAGAAACGTGAAGAAGAGGAGAGAAAGGAAGGAATGTGCGGTTGAGATGGAAGGAAAGATGGAGGGCTGAGATTTGCCAAGGCTTAGGAATAGTGTTTTTCATGCTTTTGTGACTCAGAACACTATTCAAATGAATAGTGCTCAACTTCCAACTTTTTAAGGGTGTAAGATTAGTAGTACTAGGAGGAGGATTATAACTTTTTTTTTTTATTAACATCTTCCTGCCTTTTTCCACTTCGTCCTAATCATGTCGGTCTCCAAAACCGGTTTCTCTTTTCCTCATTTTCTAGCTTTTTAGTCATGTAGTGTTCGGAATACAAATTTAATCTCACTTAAACAAAAAAAATTTAATCTTTACCGAATTTCGCAGAAGTTGAGTTCTTCAACTTCTAGGGTTCCAATTCAATTCCATAGCATAAGAATAAAAATCACGAGACAGTAGCAAAGTTCAAATCATCAGAATTTTGTATTGCACCAAAAAAAGATGGTGTGCGAAAAGTGTAAGTTTTTCTCTTCCTTTCTCTAATCCAATTTCATGATATTCGGTTTTCAATTGCAAAAAAGTTTCGCTTATTCAAATTACAAAATAGGTGAGAAGAAATTGGCGAAGGTGATAGTTCCGGATAAGTGGAAAGCTGGTGCCAGCAACACCACCGAAGGCGGCGGCCGCAAGATCAATGAAAACAAGCTTCTCTCCAAGAAAAGCAGGTTTTTTTTTCCTTTTTTCTCTCTAAATATTTCCTAATTATCTGAATATAGAGTTGTATAAGCAAGAATTAGTCTTAATTTCTGATGGGTTCTATCCAATTTATCCAAATTGTTGATGGGTTAGTGAATGGTAATGAAGAGAGCTAATTAATTTATCAAAAAAAATTATTTCAAGAAGTAGAGGGCAATTGAATCGGTGAGTTTCATGAGACTTCTATCGGAGGATTTCAAATGAGTTATGAGGAAAGAAATAGCTTTGGGTGTATTGAGCTCACAGTACACCCAGGGTGTGTGATAAAAGTTGTAGACTTCTGTAATCTGGAGCTGAAGGCTTATTATCATGTTATGTTATTGAATTTGTCTATTACAATTTATATGGGTGTCATTAAAAACTCTGGTAGAAGAATTGCGATAAATTTGTGTGTGGTATGATTGAGTTTTGATTATGTAAAATTTCTACAAATTGATACTTTTTTTGGATGTAGATTAGCCGGTAATTTGGAGTCTACTAGACTCCGGCTAATCCGAATTTGAGCCAGGACTTGCCGAGTTTGGGGAATACTTGTACCAACATGGCAACAAGTGCTGTCGCATTCTGTTAGACTTTTGGTTAAGTTGGAACAACCCTTTTATCATTTAGTCTATGCACTCGTTGGCAAAAAAGAAAAGGTTCCATATTTCACTGTTTTGATTGGACATATATATATATATGTAAGTATGTATAAGGTCTTTGGTACAACATCTCAAATAGACAAAGTAATTAGGATATCAACTACTAAGAGGTTATGGCCATGGCATGAGAAAAGGGGTTTGAATAGAAACATGCACACAACTTTACCCTTGCTTTAACAAAGAGTTCCAATTGATTATTGATCAGAAACACTTGGCAAAATACTACTTCGCAGCAAGAATGGAGGGCGAATAGTCTATTGAGCCATATTCATTTATTACATTAAAATATAAAGTCAACGAGTAATTGATATAAGGTAAACAATGGTGAACCTAATCGAACATAGGTTAATTGCTTGGAAATTTTATCACAAGTCTTGTGGCCCCTATCACAAAAGAATAAAGAGCTGTGGTACCCATGTTTCATAATTGATGCGACCATCGTAGTCACCTGATATCTTGTAAATGTGCGTGGTTTGTATGTGGTTCACCGTTTCAAGATCTCTTCTCTTTTGTTTGGTCGTTTTACTCTTCATTAGAAGTATAAATGGTTGCTAGTTGTTACACCCATATGTACACGTTGTGAATTCCAGATTGATTATGCGTCTTAAGTCATTGCTAGAACATCATTTTGGAAGCTAGGGCTCGGAAAATCTGGAGTATAGTTGGGTAGGGGTTTTGGAGACTGAGCAAATCTTTCATATGGAAGTAAAGGTTGTCTAGTTGGGGGTTCCATAGCATTTGGTGCACAATCGAATCAGATGGCGAGGGGTTGTGGTAGTTGCCTTTTTTTTTTTTGTTGTTGTTTTGAATCTGTGTCTGGGTCTCTGGGATATGGCTTCTATATTCCTTGTAGGCATGGCATTTCACAAAAAATTGTACCAAGTCATAAAAGTTTAGAGCAATGCTATCAAAAGGTTTGGTCAATGGCCTTATGGTGGACACCTGCTGTATCCACTATCTTCCCTTCATAGCTATACTAAGAGTTTTCCGAGTTTTCTTTAATCATGTAATATTTAGGAACTCTGCATCGGTAAACATCAAATAACCTCATGTTTTCCTCTCATTGCTTCCATCATGTGTTCTAGTGTAGGGTATCCTTCATTACATAGACATCACAAAAGATGGTCAAAGGAGTGTGTATGAATAGTACAAAAGTCAGACTGTGTGAAGTATTTAGAATTGGAGGAAGTATATTTTAGTCAGACTGTGCGTGCAGGCAGTTTCCCTTTCCCCTCCTCTCCTCGTGTGAAAGCCTTAGATCCCTGATGTTTGGGACAATGTTGATGTTGAGTTGGGAGTACTTTGGTTTAAGTTGTCATTTGTGGCTTCCATATTTTTTGATGTATCTCTATCCGTAACAAGAGAGTGTGATGCATTTCATACACTTATTCATGTTGTGTAGTAGTTAATGGCTTTCCCCTTCTAGTCTCATTTTCTGAGTAGTTTGTTATTATCTGTCACTAAATTATACTGCTAACTTTGCAGATGGACTCCTTATGGAAACACTAAATGCATCATCTGCAAGCAGCAAGTACACCAGGATGGCAAGTATTGTCATACTTGTGCATATAGTAAAGGTGGTGTACCGCACTTTGATACTCCCTTTGTTTTTTTACTTTTATCATTTGCTTTTTCAAGGTCAAACTGACCACATTTCTATACTAAATGTACTCCTTCCGTTGTGTAATAGTTGTTGCAGGTGGAGTTTTATGCTATTGACATGCCTTGCTTTGATCATATTTTATTTACGAGCATATAGAAACTAACATTACCATGTGAAGTCAAACATGTTCTTGGATACTATTACTCTATATATTTTCAAAATACCAACTAAAGATATTAATGGTTGAATTTGTGCGTTTGCAAACATTAACGACCCGTTTGGTAATCATTAATAAATGGTGGTAATGGGAATGAATTTTAAGTGCAATATTACAAGGGAAACATCCTTAAAATCTCCATGGCCCATGGGGAGGCAATTTCAACCCCCTAATTTGTGTTTTTTTCCTCCATGGAGAAGCAATCTCATCCCTAAGCTTGTGTTTTTTCTTCAATGGGAATCAATTTTCATTACCACTCATTACCACCTAGAAGGTGGTATTGGATGGGAATGAAAATTTAAGTAGAAAAAATAAACTTTAGGATAAATTAGCATTACCATAGAAATGAACAATGATTTTCTTCTCTAACATACTTAAGTTCATTCTCGTTACCATTATTTATAACCAACTACCTAAACGGGTCGTAAAAGTCAAACTACAAGTATTCGAGAACAAGATGGAGTAATGGTTGAATTTCTTAGTGTACACTCGTCTCTTGTTGTCACACAATAGTTTTCTTTTATTACTTTGTGTAATATTCCTTTCGTTTCCTAAAGATCTTTCCACTTACTGTTCCTACAGATACCAAGGAATATCAAGTTGTGTGGGGAATGGTGTGAGTAAAGTAGGAGAGAGAAAGGGGTTAAGATAAATAAACAAATAAAAAAGGGTTAAAGTAGGAGAGAGAAAGGGAGTAAAATTGAATTAATAATGTAATGGTGGACCATATGATAGTGAGATGAGAGGGTAAATAGGGAAATTTGTTTTGCCAAATAAGGAATAAAGCAAAAGAGGGAAGATCTTTTGGAAATACCCTTAAACGGAAAGAGGGAAGATCTTTAGGAAACGGAGGGAGTAAGTAATTAAAGATATTGATAACCAAATATGTGCATAGCAAACTGTGAAAAGCATATAGAAGTAATAAAAGAACGGATGGAGTAATATCTTTTCCCCTCCCCTACATTTCACCCTCTTAACTGATGCCGTTATCCGTTTGTTAATGTTTGTGCCTTCAACTTCCTTTCCGGCTGACGCTTATGACTTATCATTGCTGTATTCTTTCAGGTGTATGTGCAATGTGTGGTAAACAAGTGCTGGATACCAAGTATTACAAGCAAAGTAATGTATGATGCGTTTAGGATTCAGCTTCGCCTTACATTCTTAGTTCTTCGAACATGTACTGTCTGACTCAAAAAAATATGTTTGATACTAGTAATCTCTCATCTCTGTTAATTCAACTAGTGATTACACAAAGATGTACTATTAATTAATTGTTCCGTTGTATGATAGCTGCTTTAGGATATGGATACATTTCCAGGTTTGAAAAGCTATGGGATGTATGATACAATTGGATTGATTTAACCCAGAAGCGTGGATTTTCTGATTCAAAAAGATGTGATTTATGAACATATTATGTTTAATACTCTGCCAATTGCATCAGGTCTAAGGTACGAATACGACGTATTTGCTGGGATATTGATTTCGAACCAAGCCGGTATAGTAGTATAAAACAATACTTTCACATATTGTAGTCCTATCGTTAGGGGCCTTGGGGTACAAGTTTATAACATGATTTTGTAATATCAAATACAATCACTATCCAATGATTTTGTGCATCTTGAATGAGGTCTTTTTCTGCTCCATAGATGTCACTCGTCTCACCAAAGCGCGTTTTTGGGATTTGTTAGTGTGTATTGTGTAGTAGCAAAGTGCCACTTGAATAACTATTGATAAAGACCATTTGAATATCCGTATAAGATAACCTATTTGAAGGGTACAACTTCCTTCGTTTATTTTAGTAGACTTTTTTATTTTATTATATTATGTTTGACAATGTACCGATTCAATCATTTATATCTTTGATTATGAATAATTAGAATCTTTTGCACGCGATGCGTGCTTGAATTTTTTTCGAAATAGAAACTCGATTACATTGGCTGGTAAAGCATGCAAAGCATGCTAAGGAAATACCCCAACATAATGCTGGGGGTAAGGATCGAACCTCTGACCTCAAGGATCAGAGGGGAGTGCTCTACCACATGAGCTAGCTCCTCATCCTCTTGTAAATGTTTTTGTATGTATTGATATTCTAGGTTATATATTTTCTTATATATAAATTACAAAAGATAAAAGTAAAATATGTGTATAATAGCAAAAGTCAAAACGAGTCGGTAAAAGAAGGATGAAGTCTTCGACTAGAGAATGATTAATTTTAACTTGACTAAAATAACACGAAATACTATTGTTTGTAGAATTATTGAAGCCAAATAAAAGACTCTTGTTTGGGTTCAATTATTGTTGCTCTTGGTCTACCATTTCTCCATTAAATACATACACGTTCACATGTAAAGCTACTTTCTCAATTTCTTTTTTTTTTTTTTTTTGAAAGGATACTTTCTCAATTTCTAGCCAAGAGATTAAAGGGATTTATACATGTAAGTGAAAATTCACAAAAAAGTTTTCTTACATATCCTAATCAACTAGATTGAAATTTCACTTATTGCACATAAAAATGTCAAGTGAAAATAAAATTCTTCAACGGGATTTCAGTTTTGGGTATCATCCGCCAGAACCAAGTGAAGATGATCGTTCTGTGTATTCTCCTCCAGACCCAGTATCCCCGCCTTCCGAGATCCAAACTTCTGAAGATGAGCTTGGTAAGTTTACTATCCCAAACTTCTTAACTATTAGGAATGTGTATATTTCAATTTGTACCCAGAAAAAAAAGAAAAGAGAATTTGAACTGGGTCTAATTCTTGGTCCAATCTCTGGTTGCTTTTCAAGAGTTGTTGAACGGAGCTTGTACTGAATTATCACTATGATTTGCGAATACACTTTTATACTTACTACGTTCCTAAATTTGCAATATTTCTTGCATATATGCTATCCGTTGCGCTATCTTTGCTCCAATATGCATGAAGATGAATCAAATAAGATCACACTTGACTATATATTTTGTTATACTCCGTTTGTTCTAAAATATGTGAAACACTCCTCTCAAAAAGTTCTCACATAAAAGAAAGAATATTTCATTTATTTCTTTTACAGTGTGTTTGGTTCATTTTTAGTAAAGGAAAGAAAGGGAAGAGAAAGGAAGGGAAGAGAAAAGAAAAGAATGGAAGAGAAAGGAAAAAAAAAACCTTAATTTCCCATGTTTGGTATAAATTTTCTCTTTCCTTCCGAATTCCTCCGCTTTTGGGAGGAAAGGAAAGTGAAATTTTATTAAAGAGTCTTTCCTTCCAATTCCTCCCATTTCCTTTCACTTAATTTTTTTTAATGACCCAAACATTGGAAAATAATAAATTTCCTTCCACATCTTTTCTTTTCCTTCCAAATTCCTTCTACCAAACAAACTGTTAGAAACGGAGGAAATACATTTGTGAGAGAGTATGGACAAGATTGGTAGAGAATAATGGTTACTATGAAATTTTTGCGCGTAATTAGAAGAAGAGGAAGTATTATGTTGGGAGCAATTACGGGTTTATTGGGGATTTGCAAAAGAATATAGATGTTATAAAGTTTTACTTTCTCCCTTTAAAGTTTCACATCAAACATGCCTATATTTTAATTCCTATTGGTATAAGGTGTGTTAAATTTCAGATTATATGAAAATGGGCCTGGGTAACCCAATAAAGAGGAGGAGAGTTTAGCCCACTTACAAGCTAAGAGGTTCCATCCTAAAACCAATTGGTGATAGGAGGAATAACTCCTCATCTTATAAAGTGGTTTATTCTCTCATCTTTCTCCAATGTGGGACACTCACAAGTGGACTTTCAATGGGTTTCAACACACCCCCTCACTTGTGAGCGTCTTTAGAATTTAGAGCTAACTGAAAAGGTAATCAGAAATAATCCTCTTAGGGGCTGGACATCCTGTCGAGGTAAACCCTTACTCAGTTGCTTGATTAGAGGCCCAGTTTAGAAGAGACCCACAACCCGGGCTCTGATACCATGTTAAATTTCAGATTATATGAAAATGGGCTTGGGTAACCCAATAAGGAGGAGGAGAGTTTAGCCCACTTACTAGCTAGGAGGTTCCATCCTAAAACCAATTGGTGATAGGAAGAGTAAATCCTCATCTTATAAAGTGGTTTATTC
The DNA here is from genome assembly GCF_026745355.1 of Beta vulgaris subsp. vulgaris. Taxonomy (NCBI): domain Eukaryota; kingdom Viridiplantae; phylum Streptophyta; class Magnoliopsida; order Caryophyllales; family Amaranthaceae; genus Beta; species Beta vulgaris. Next base: position 12,337,887 of record NC_079209.1, read on the forward strand.
TCTTCTCTTTCGCCAACGTGGGACACTCACAAGTGGACTTTTGATGGTTTTCAACAAGGTGATATTTATGAATTATTTGCATAGTAAGGTCCTAAATATTCCATAAATGTTTTGTTATTCAAAAGTATCTCTCCTTCAAGATTTTCCAATCTTGCTTGACGACTTGGTGTAGACGATGAGATACGCAGCTTGTGACTTTAAGGTCTAAGGTTCAAATTCCACCATCAACAAGTTCCTTGGGGTTGGATCTTCGTTGTCCTTTTCCCGCCTTGTCAAACTGATTGTACTAAAAGATGGTGAGAGTTAAGGTTTAATTGCGTCACCTTACTAAAGTAAAAAACCTTCAAGATTTCAAAACCCCAATAATATACTCAATACATTTCAAGTTTGAACGTTTCTAAGAGTTAAGATGATCCCACAAGAAATTTCAATTACCTAGGGGAAACGACATGGTACTTGTCCAAGCGTCTGGCTCCGCTAGTTTTTGGAACTTTTTCAATTTCATGGTACGTGTTCAAGCGTCTGGCTCGGCTATTTTTTTTTGAACTTTTTCAATTTTTTGGGCCAAAACAATGTGTCCATGTGTCCCATCTATATCCGAGTGTCGAGAATCTGGCACAAATAGTCCGAGCAACACAAGTATATGCTATATTTCTTACATTTTTGTCAAACTACTACTGTTTTCCATTTCCGATACTCTCCCATTTGGAGTGTTCTTCTATGTCAACTAAACAAGCATGAAAAATTTGAGTTACATTTTTAAATTCTGGAACATCGTTAATAAACTTTTCTTTGATTGAATTTGATAGATGAAATAGGCGACGAATTCAAACACTCCAGTACAACAATAAAACTATACCAAGCTGCATTGACTGGTGACTGGGAAATTATAGAAACTATATGGAGGGAGCATAATGGTTGGATCAACACAAGGATTACAAAGGGAGGGGAAACTGTTCTTCACATAGCGGCAGCTGCCAAGCATTTGCATCTTGTTAAAGAACTAGTAAATATTATGAATGATGATTCTCTTGCTTTAGTAAACAGAGTTGGCAACACTGCACTCTGTTTTGCTGCTGTTTCTGGAGTTGTTGAGATTGCAAGAGTAATGGTTGACAAAAGTCGAATGTTGCCAAACATTAGAGGTAGTCAAGGCATGATTCCTCTTCTCATGGCTGTGTTGCTCGGTCACCAAGATATGGTGTGGTATCTTATGTCCGTCACTGATTACAATTTATTGACTGTTGAAGATGGGATTGAGCTACTTACTGGTGCAATTGATACTGATTTATTTGGTAAATTTCTCAACCCCTCTTTACTTTCAATCGTCCTTGTAAAAAATGCGTTTCAAACCAATCCCTTGTTTGCATTTCCTCAAAACTCCCACTATCCTGTACACCTGGGTGTATGACTGTATGTAGGGATGGAAATGGATGATGGATCATCCATCATCCGCTTAACCCGATTTTATTAAGTGGGTGAAAACCCGAAATAAACGGATGAAAAGTGGGTGGCGGGTGAAACGGGTGATGGATGCGTGTGAGATTTTTTTCATCCGTCACCCGACCCATCACCCGCTTAACACCCATCCATCATCCATTTTGTCAATTACACGTGTTTATTTACTTACTTTATTAAATTTTTTAGTTAAAAATTTCAAAAAATATATATCTTATGGCATAATTTTTTGTAAAAATTATTATATATCTCCTCACCCGCTAACCACCCGACCCACCCGTTCACCCGGTGGATGACGGATGGATGGATGCGGGTGATGGCTTTGCGGGTGATGGATGGATGCGGGTGGAGCGGATGGATGCGGGTGACGGATGCGGGTGAAGCTCCACCCGCCCCGAACCCGATCCATTTCCATCCCTAACTGTATGGTAGTATTTCATCTAAAGTTTACAGCTGGTCCATGTAATTACCATCATTATTGTCACCAAATCTAGCTTACCACAATTGCAGTCATGTCATTCAAAATATGACACAGTATGACCCACAAAGATTATATCTAAGAGTCGATGAAGTATATATGCATGCATCTTATTATAGGTCCAATAATCATTTTTATGTGGTGCAGAAGTAGCATTGCATATTCTACGCAGCAACAGAAATTTGGCTTTTTACCGGGGTAGAAAGAAGGAGACAGCATTGCATGCATTGGCTCGAAAGCCTCCAATGTTAGACAGATATCAACTAAGCATGTGGCAGAGATTTAAAAAGCAAGGTTAGTTATGCTCTTACTAGCTGAAAAGGCTTTGCTGTGGCAAAAATGTTGAGTGCAATCGTTATATATCCTACGTGACACAACCAATTACCAGCTAACCCATCAATATATTTCAATATGATTCATATTCTTTATAAAACAGTTTTCTAAACCCTCTTAGAAGTATGTTTTTAGGACTTTTGAGAGAGTTACGCAGCTGCACTTGATGTAGTGCGATTACTGCTTATGAATTCCTCTATTTTACGCATATATATAGAATATGTGCGAGTTTACCTCGTTACCTCAATATAATACCAATTTGGTTGATTTAAATTTATCTGCAGGTTGTAGCATAACTAATGTAGAACAGCAAGTGGTGCTCGAACTAACACAAGCACTTTGGAATGAAATCGTAAAACTGAAGCATAAGGAAATATCTAAATTGATTTGCTTTCCATGGCGATTATTATTTGTTGCAGCAAAGTTGGGAAAGGTTGAATTTCTGATGGTACTCATTAAATCTTATCCTGATATACTTTGGAAAGTGGATGAAAACAGATACAGTATTTTTCACATCGCTGTCATTCACCGCCATGAAGAGATCTTCAAGCTAATATATGAGATAGGAGCAATCAAAGACTTAATAGCTACTTACAAAGATGATCATGGAAATAACATGCTTCATTTAGCAAGCAGGTTGGCACCTCCAAACCGCCTTAGTTGTGTATCCGGAGCGGCTCTACAAATGCAACGCGAACTACTATGGTTTGAGGTAATAATCATAGACTAATTAAGCTATTATTTGAGTCAGGAAAATCTAGAGGCTGCGGTAGTATCCATGAACTGGCCCTCCCAAATCCTTTTTACATTATTACCTAATAAAAAAAATATACTAAGCTATTAGCCTATCTTACTTACATATTGAACGTGAATAATTAACAAAGGCGTGATCTTTTCCCCTCACATTCAATTGAACCTGACGAACCCTAAAATTACCGAATGCTTACACCTAATTGTATTTGATCATCCCTGATTGAACTTGAGAAGCCATGAAACTTAATTTTTTTAGGAAATGAAACACATCAGAAACATGGTGTCAAATCTTGACATTAAAGTTGATATATATACATGGCATCTCCCCCTTTTTTAAGTAAAGAGAAACCTTGTCATGTTGGGGCCTTGGGGGAGTAAAAGGGATCCCGAGTTCCCAACTTGTCAAGTTTGATAATTGATCCCAAGACCTCTTGAAACCGGGAGATACAGTCTAACCACTAAGCTATTTCTCACTCTCACAAAGCATTTGTAATTGCTTGGTTAACGTGGTTTACTAGAAATGCATTAGCTATATCCAGAGCCACGGGCAAGAGAAAAATAAATTCTATTACGTCCATTGGCAAGGAAGAAATAATTTTTATTAGATTTCTTGGAGAGGGTGCATATTACGGAGAGATTGAGAACTAATGAATATAACCAGGGTCCAAGTGTTTATATAATAGTTTCTTTGTTTCAAAATACTTCACAAACTTCTCCAGACACGCTTGCCAACGCATAACTTTTACTATTAATATCTCTAAATTCTACATGTAATTTGTAGAGTGAAAGTCTATATTGAGATGAAACTAACAAGATTCTTTATGACAATGTTTTTCCTTACGTAAAAATCACAACAGCGGTTAGAGGAGAGTGTGAATAATGTCTAAGTCAAATTGTGTCATCTATTTTGAAAAGGAGGTAGTAATTCTCAAATATATAACCTAATTAACCCATTAATATGGACCCAAAACAGAAAATGTAACAAATATTTCCATATATATATCCTGATCAGCCTGTTAGTGCGATACCCTCGTGCTGGGTCGTTTGAAGTGCCAAATCTAAGGCACTCCATGATTCCAACATAGTTGTTGTAATTGTTTTGGTTGTTGTTGTCTGTGTACAGGCAGTTAAAAAGATAGTAAGGCGAGAATACACTGAAGCTGAAAATGAGGACCATAAAACACCTCAAGCCTTGTTTAGCGAAGAACATGAAGGCTTGCGGGTAAAAGGGGAACAATGGATGAAGAAGACAGCTGAATCATGCGCATTTGTTGCAACTCTAATAGCCACTGTAGTTTTTTCAGCCGCTTTTCAACTACCAGGGGGTGTCAAAGATACAGGGAGCCCTGTCTTAGTGACAAAACCGTGCTTCGTTATTTTTGCCATTGCTAATGCAGTATCGTTGTTCACATCTACTGCTTCAGTACTGATGTTTCTCTCAATCCTCACTTCTCGGTATGCAGAACAAGATTTCCTCAAATCGTTGCCTCTAAAGCTCATGCAAGGGCTCATATTGCTGCTCGTTTCGATAGCAACCATGATTATAGCCTTTACTGCTACGTTCTTCATCACTTTCCAAGAAGGTGTAAGATGGGCGGCAACTATTCCCGTTGCTCTAATTGCTTCAATACCTGTTATGTTGTTTGCTTTTCAACAATTCCCACTTTTGCTCGACATTTATTACTCAACATACAAATCTCAATCCATATTTGAACCTTGTAAACCGAGGTTGTTCAAACTTCCATCTCACGAACACAAAATTTCCCCCCATGAAAGACATGTTTCCACGTCTCGCAACATTGATATCCCATTTACAATTCTGGTTCCAGAAGCTTCAATGGATCTCATATTGAAATATAGTCGCAACTCTTTTTCATGGCATCGAGCAGCCTCGTTAATAGTAGATCCTGAAGCTTCTGCTACACCTTCATTTAGCTCATGGCGATTTGGACAATAACAGAAATTGTATATGTATATATATATATATATATATATATATATATATATATATATATATATATATATATATATATATATATAGAGAGAGAGAGAGAGAGAGAGAGAGAGAGAGAGAAGTAAGTTCATATGAGAATCCACACGTACATGAGAAATGAGAATGAATTTTACGTGCTATAACTCCTGTGAATAAGTGATGTAACTCCAAAAAAAGAAAATAAAAAAAAATTCAAAAATTATTTTTTTTTGGCTCAAAATTTTTTAGGAGATATAACTCTAATGAAAAAGTGTTTTAACTCTAATTCAATAATGTGGTTGAGATTTATTTTCATTTATCATGTAAAAAGTATTTTCATGTGATTTTAATATATATGTTTACTCTTAATTATTTGATCGTGTAATATCCTTTTGGTAGAAGGTTAGTTATAATTCTCATGAACCACTGCTTTTTGCATTGTAAAAAAGCTCGAAAACTAAAAAAAGACGGGAAAGAACATTCGTGAGTTTAACTTTCTGTTTGGTGGGAAATAAGAATACAAGGATGGATGATGAGCTTATGTATTATTTGCATGTATGTCAATCGCATATGCTAAATTTGACCTTGATGGCGACAATTAGTTGTGACATTAATAATGTTAAAAAAACTAATATGAACCCGGTGCACACTAACTTAGTGTGCACCCGATCCATATCACGTGAGTTTATTATAGGCTTTTCAGTTTTTGGCGCGTTGGGTTTTTATCTCTCCTAATATTTTCTCTCTCCTCAGATACTGTCTTGTTTCATAACCTCCTCTTCATATACTTGGTGCACTCTAACTTCTGCATTTTTTCTCTCTTTGCCCTAAGTTCTTCATTTTCTCTCTCTTCAAGTTTAGTTTTGTGTAATCTTTCTCTGCCATAATTTCTTCATTTTGAGTTCTGGTTAGTCTTGAATTTAGCAATGGGAAAGAAAATTATTGGTAATCGAAATGTTCCAAAACGCAGAGGTTTGCGTTCATCGCTTGGTCTTGGTGATCGTGCAAAAGTTCCGGAGGTTACTGGAACTTCTCATACTGATGGTAATTATGTTGTTGAGTTTAGTTTTTACTATAATTTCTTATAATTTTTATAGTTTTGATGTTTTGTAGTTCAACGCGTCTTTTATTTTTAGTTTGAATTACTCATCGTTCATTTTTTGTGCGATTTTTATGGTTTGCATGATGAATTTCTGTTGATTTTTGTTCGATTTTTGGAGTTCTGCTTTTTTTAGGTTTATTTTTGAATTAATATTTTGTAATTGTGTGATTCCTGTGATGGTATGATATATGTATTTTGACATTATAGTGTATTTTCAGATGATATAGTGTATGTTAAATATGATATAGTGTATTTTCTCATGATATAGTGTATTTTGAAATGATAGTGTTGTTGTGATAGTTCTTTGACAGTGTATATTGACATTAGATTATGTGTTTTTGATATGATATAGTGTATGTTAAAGTGATATATAGTGTATGTTAAAATGATATAGTGTATGTTACAATGATATGTATGTTAAAGTGATGTAGTGTATTTTACAATGATATAGTGTATGTTAAAATAATATAGTGTATGTCAAAGTGATATAGTGTATGTTTAAGTGATATAGTGTATGTTATACTGATATAGTGTATGTTATAATGATATAGTGTATGTTATAATGATATAGTGTATGTTACAGTGACATAGTGTATGTTATAATGATATAGTGTATGTTACAGTGACATAGTGTATGTTAAAGTGATATAGTGTATGTTTAATTGATATAGTGTGTATTGAAATGATATGGTGTATGTTACAGTGATGTAGTGTATGTTAAAGTGATATAGTGTATGTTATAATGATATAGTGTGTGTTATAATGATATAGTGTATGTTACAGTGACATAGTGTATGTTAAAGTGATATAGTGTATGTTTAAGTGATATAGTGTGTGTTAAAATGATATAGTGTATGTTTAAATGATATAGTGTATATTAAAATGATATAGTGTATGTTACAATGATATAGTGTATATTGATATAGTGTGTTAAAATGATATGATATAGTGTATATTGATATGATATAGTGCATGTTAAAATGATATAGTGTATGTTATAATGATATAGTGTATGTTATAATGATATAGTGTATGTTAAAATGATATAGTGTATGTTAAAGTGATATAGTGTATGTTTAATTGATATAGTCTGTATTGAAATGATATGGTGTATGTTACAGTGATATAGTGTATGTTAAAGTGATATAATGTATGTTAAAGTGATATAGTGTATGTTAGAATGATATAGTGTATGTTATAATGATATAGTATATGTTAAAGTGATATAGTGTATGTTACAATTATTTATTGCAGAGCACATTGGACAGCAGGATGGAAGAAGTGTTCCTGGTGTTACTGAAGGAACTATGGTTGTAATAAAAGAAGTACCAAAAGACAACAAGAGGGTAAGAGATTCAAGTCTGAATCAAACCTTGCAATCTCTGAAGAAGAAGAAAATATCTACTGTTGCTCAACAAAATACAGTAAACCCGTTTAGAACTAATTGCTGTGGTAAAAGGCTTTGTGAGTTGAATGAAGCTTTTAATTCTGAGCAGAAAAAAGCTATTACTGAAATAGGTTTTGGTTCTTTGTTGCATTTGAAGATTACAAGGACTAACAATGCTTTGAGTGCATGGTTGGTGGATATGTTCGATGGTGGTTCTGGAATGTTTAAGGTGGGTTATGGGAAGGAGTTCAGAGTGAACCAATATGATGTTTATGATGTCTTTCAGTTCCCATTGGTTGAAGGGCAGGATGTGGTGGATGTCTCTAGGGGACCTAATGCGGATAATCCATATTTTGATTTAAAAGCAAGTTGGAGGGAGTATTTTAAAGTTAATCGGGAGAAAGGTCAGATTGGTTTGAGTGCTGTATATTATGAGCTAAAAAAGTTAGTGAATGGTGGGGAGGTGTTTAAAAAGCTTTATGTTTTATTTGCCTTTTCTTCTTTTTTAGCTCCAGTTGCAAATAACACGCTTGATTTGAGACTCGTTCTAGCTGTACATGAGGTTCGGAAAATTCCTCATTACAATTGGTGTAAATATATTTTGGGTAGATCAATGTATGCAAATGTTCTGTTCAAGAACTCGATGTGTCTAAAGGTGGTCGGGCGCATTATAGTGGTTGAATAATATTTTTGCAGTTGATTTACTTCCATCACCTACAAATTGGTGATGGGGTGCCTCCAACTCAACTGCCTCTGTTGGCTCTTTGGGATAATGAGTCAATTTCGAAGAGAGTTCGTCGTGAAATACTGTGTGATAAGTTTGGGAGTGGTTTGCTCAATGAAACTTATCCAATCAGTGTCAAGTTTTACTTCACTGAAGATGGGCAATTTGATTTCAACCGGATGAAGCCGGTTCAAAAGCAAATTGAAGTTCAGTATGTACCACGTCGTGTATTGAGTGATGATACAGGAAGTGGTGGAAGTAGTGGTGGTGATGCAACAAACAAGGCTGCGCCCAAGAGGAAGGTGAAGGGCAAGCTTTATATTCAGTTTGAGCTTCCGCCAGGAAGTCAGACTGATGAAGAAATAAATGCTCAAGCTAGAGATGTAAGTTCAATTTTTTGATATAGTAGACTTTTGACTGATATAGCCTGTTATATGTGATATAGTGTATATTGGTATATATAGTGTATGTTAATATCATATAGTGTATGTTAAAATGATATAGTGTATATTGATATGATATAGTATATGTTAAAATGATATAGTGTGTGTTAAAATGATATAGTGTATGTTAAAATGATATAGTGTATGTTACAATGGCATAGTGTATAATACAATGATATAATGTATATTAAAATGATATAGTGTATGTTCCGATGATATAGTGTATGTTAAAATGATATAGTGTATGATACAATGATATTGTGTATGTTAATATGATATAGTGTATGTTAAAATGATATAGTGTATATTAAAATGATATAGTGTATGTTACAATAATGTGCGTTTTGATATAGTGTTTTTGGCTATGATTTTAACAGGAGCTTCATGCTATGTGGTTGCTGTGGAAGAGGGATTTGGATGCTGTCTCTCATTGCCATATAGATTTGTTGAAGAGTTGGAAGGCATCTCATGTGGTTGGCGATCATCCTTCTGAAAATCCTTCTTAAGATGAACTTGACAAAATTTTGTCAAGTTCAATTTATCAGAAGTACTTTGATGAGATGGTATCAATTGCAGAAGCTGTGAAGGATTTGCCAACTACTGGTTGGGAAGAAGTGTCTAATCCTTCTACTACTGCATTCCCTAGCTTTATAGTCACTCAGGTGACTCAGAGAACTAATGATGTGATCAACAATGTTGTCAATAGCGTTTTTAATGAGGCAGTTGAAAATATAATTATTGAGGAAAATGCATGGACTGCTTTCCAGAATGTTTTGTCTAGGGGCCCAGCCAAGTCAACTCTAAGGCTGGATGAATATGCAGTTGGTGGTCCATTCACTCATCTTTAAGATGATGAAAGATTTTGAACATGTGATGCAAGATCTTCCAATATTTTTAAGGGAGGCTGTTGATTATTGTTCTGAAAATCAACATCCTTTAGATGGGAGGTAAATTATTGACTGAAATTTGTTTAATGTATTGTTTCTATTGAAAATATTATTACAATTTGTGTTGCTTGTTGCGTGAAGAGATCTTTCAGCTGGATGAACACTTCTTCTCTATACCTCGGAGTGAGATTTGGACATTGGTACTGAGACTGAGATGTTTGAATCAGTTTTAGATAATTGGTCAAGAATGTTGAATATGAATGAACCTGTCCTCGAAAAAAGTTTTACTTTACTTCTTCTCAGAGTGTAAGAACTTTATTGTAATATATTTTTATGTTGTTTATTTCTTTATCTTTGCATGCATTATTCATCATAATATGAGTTCTTATGTTGCAGGCTGCATTATTCAATGTGTTTGAAGATGAAAATGATGCTAAACGCATTGATGATTTGATCACATGCTGGAAGTTTCAAATTGAAGATTTGAATAAGATTTTAAAATTGGATGCTACTGTTGAATTGGTGAGACAAATTCTGTTTTTGAAATTATGATATAGTGTATGTTACAATGATATAGTGTATATTGATATGATATAGTTTATGTTAAAATGCTATAGTGTATGTTGATATGATATAGTGTATGTTGAAATCATATATGTGTACATTGATATGATATAGTGTATGTTAAAATGATATAGTGTATATTGATATGATATAGTGTATGTTTAAATGATATAGTGTATATTGATATGATATAGTGTATGTTTAAATGATATAGTGTATGTTCAAATAATATAGTGTATATTGATAAGATATAGTGTATATTAAAAAGATATAGTGTATGTTTGTATATGATATAATGTAGTTTATACTTGTTTTAATTTTGTAGGTTTCTTTCCCTGTTTTGGTGAAAGGAGGTAATCATTTTGTCCTGTTTGTGCCGGACACAAAGAAAAGGAATGTTTTCTATATTGATAATAAGATTTGGGATGATGAATATAAGAAAATGATGGAGACTCTCAGTTCAATCATTGCTGATGGAGTTTCAAGTCTTTTCCAATGTTATGAAATCCCACAATCTCAAGGTGATGATATGGGTTTATGGAGAATGACAGAATGAAAGGAAGCTGGAAAAAAGGTGCATATGATTTGGAGTGTGGTGTGTACATACTTGTCCTTATGCTACTTTTTGAAGGCTCTGAAGAGTTTGAATGCCCATATTTGAATGATGTAAGTTTAATATCATTATTATTTTTAAGTGAGTTATCTAATCTTTTTCTTATATATAGTTTCTTACTTATTTAATTTATTTTCAGGAGAAGATTAGGAAAGCAGCAAGAGTCTCTTTGTGTGGTTGCATGATTTTTTCTGATCTGAATAAGAAGAGAAGTCAGCTTGTGGAAAACGTGATATCATTCAGATCAAAGAGATCAGAGACTGTTGCTTTAATTGAAAATAGAAGGAAGAAAGCTGAAGAGAGTGAGAGGATAGAACAGGAGATGAGAAATGCAATGCATCTAGTGGAAAAAAAAATGCTTTTGCTATATCAAATGCTCCGGTTGACTAATCAACCCAAACATTTGTGAAAATTTCAATATAAAAAATTCACAAATGCTCGAGTTGATTAGTCAACCCAAGCATTTGATGTCAAATGCTCCGGGTTGGTTAGAACCAACCCGAGCACTTAGACCCTCTCTCAATTCATGAAGCACTATACCTATTTCTCGGATATTTTTATTTCGACCCTCATCTTCTTTCCTTCCCTCGATTGTTTTCCCTCCCTCCCAACTCCCAAGCCCCTCGCTCAAGTGAAACCTCGCATTGTACTCCACCACCATCACCACCACCACCACCACCGTGCCTCCCTTCGTCGTCGTTTGCTCACCCCACCATCCCTCCTCCTTCGTCCTTTGTCGTTCTCTCTCTCTTTCCCTCTCCATCGAACTGCTTCTCTCTCTCTTCCCCTCTTCACTCTTGGTCCACTCCTTGGAATGCATGTCCAGGTATTTTCGTTCGATATTTATTACTGCAATTTAGTTTTATTGCTGTATTTTAGGTTTTTTTTTGTTTTCTAGATTCGGGAATTTTGTTAGGGTTTTCTTTGGTTTCGTTTAGGGTTTTATTTGGGTCAAAAACTTTATCTCTTACCTCGATTTCCTATCCGGCCACCGCAGCGAGCCACTTTTGTTTCTGCTGTTCCGGAGCATGCCAAAACACGGATGTAGTTTCTCAGACCTTCGAACGTTTCAAAGAATCGTCTCTCCGCAATGAGTTTGATACCTGCAATAGTCTTCTTTCTCAGCGTAAGGTATTTCTTCTACTGTCCACCTTTTTTGACGCTTCAAAACCCTATATCCTTCCATTTCTTTCGTCATTTTTGCGAGTTCTGGAAAAATTATTTCGGTTTTTCGATCAACATGATTTCCTAGTGTTTTACTGTTTATGATGCTTTCTGTTTGTGCGATTTCATCTAGTGGAGTATCTAGGGTTCTTTAATTTGTGAATTTTATAGATTTTGCACTCAAGGATATAAGAGATTTGAGCAGATTATGTTGTAAATGCTGGTCTCGTTTTCTTTAATTTTTTTACAACTATGTATGCGAGCTGTGCTTACCTCGATTTACAATGAAATTAGGTTCGCAACTTTTGATAGTATCAACGATTGCGGGGGATTCTATTATTTGATGCTGGTATAATTTCAATGTCAAATTGTTAACTGTTGGCTGCTGTTGACGTGCTTGTAGCTAAATAGAAGTTGGAGGAAATCGTTATTAGTAGATGCTATATTTTACTTCAATTTTGGGGATGGAAGTCTCGAGAATATTATGATTAGGCGGACTTTGTGATTTTAATTTTTGGTGCTCGTGGCAGTAGTCGATGTTAAATGTTGGTTGCTAGTGAGGTGATTATAGCTGGATGGATATATGAGCAAATTGCATCTAGTATATTAGGCTATTTTTACTGCAATTTTGGCACTGGAAGGCTCAATAATATCATACAAAGCCAGAAAGAGAAGTTGATTTTTGGTGCTAGTGGTAGTAGTTGATGTCAAATGCCGGTTGCTGGTGAGGTGATTTTGCCTTGGTGTATAAAACTTTTTTTCAGTTTTCTCAATGATAATGACTACTCATGTGTTTGATTTATTACAAAGTACTATGTGTCCATTCACCTTTAAAGCTGATCATATATCAGAGTTTCATGCAGACATACTCACATTCCTATTGTTATTAGTTCTCAAATGTGCTATAAAGTAACTTCTAATGAACTATGTAAGGTCAGTTGCCGTGTTACAGATTTAGCACTGGTCTCTCTCACGTGCCATGTCAAATACAAGATGTGTGCATCATATATCATATATAATGCTCTTTACTTATCCAGCAAAAAAAATGTCTCTTTCTTTTCTTTTCTTTTCTTTTTTCTCTCTCTCTTGGTGGGTAGAGGAGAGAGAAAGTACAGAGTGGAGTTGGGCGTTGTTGTTTTTCAAGTTTTAAAAGTAGCAGACAACTCTTAGTTTATTGTCAATCAGTAAGTCTTTAACATTGTTCCCATCTGTTCTTACTTCTTTGTTTATTGTCTTTAATCATGTTTGCTAATTCTTTAAACATCAGTTATTTAATGTGCTAATTTTGTTGGTGTTGTTTCATAGAAGATCCGCAATGACGGAGATTGAAGACATAGACAGAAGCAAAGGGTTGCTATAGCACATGCTTTAGTGAAGAACCCATCAATATTGCTACTTGATGAAGCAACCAGTGCACTTGATGCAGAGTCTGAAAAGAGTGCAGCAGGCACTTGATCGGGTCATGGTAGGCCGAACAACCGTGGTGTGGCTCACAGGCTTTCCACAATAAGGAATGCAGACATCATAGCAGTTGTTCAACGTGGGAAAATTGTGGAAACTGGAAGCCACGATGAGCTAATTTCTAGATTCTGGTGGTGAATGACTGAATGCGGTGTCCCTGCTGAAACAACATTTTACGTTCCTGTTAGATGATATGTACAACCCGTAGTAGGCTAACATCTAGGGAGTCCTTTCTCATTATTAATTTTAGGTACTTATTTTGGCTTTCAAGTGTGACTTAGAGACTGGTATATAAAGAACAAATTTATTTCCCCGAATATGAGTTGTCACTGATGTTTTCATGGTATGTACAAATATAGGAATCTTTAAGAAGTTTATGGCCCTGTTGGGCGAGCTTGCTGCACTAATGCTAAGCTTCTTGTCCCTTTTTCATGGTAGTATTTGATTTCCTCTCACTTTGATCATTATTGTTTGTAGCTTTCATATATTTATATGCATCATTTCTCAAACCAATAAAAAATGTCCTTAATTAGCTCAGTTGTATATATACTGCCTTACAGAAAGACAAGAGATGTATAGTTCAACGGGACTTTAGCTTCATATATCTCTATTTATTAAAGAAAATGTATATGCGTTTACAACTTCATCTCCATTATATACTTTCTCTGTTGCATTGTTGCGTTTATAGCACCTTGAGTTATTTCCTTTTCTTCTTCACTCATAATGTTTTAATATAATTGTATATGCTACTGTGAAAATAGAAAATGCATCCTATTTGATGGAGTCCTATTTAACTGTATGCTAAAGTTGAGGTTATGAAGATGTGTATGCATATGCTATCTCCTACATCTGGTATAATATAATCATATTATTAGTGATTTAGTAGTGTTAGCTGCTGAGAAAACGGTGTACATTGGTGCAGGTTGTTGATGACATATTAACACAGGCACTGCAAAGCTTAGGAGTGGATCTGCCATGATCAGATAACTGAGAAAATGTATACAACTAATACAAGTGGTATACAAAATCCGGCTCCCTGAGTTCATATGATTATATACACGTGTTAATACACCTATATATATATCTACCCGACTAATCTATGGAGCTCATGGTTTGTGGAAAGGTGCTTAATTGCCGAAGTCCATGCTTAGGCCTGTGCTTGTGCTGAACTATATACAGGTTTGAGCCTTTGAATGTCTTAAACCTTTACCAGTATCTATCAGGTGTTAGTTTTTTTCTGATAAGAAAGAAAATCTCATTTGGGGAAACTTATAGGTGGGGATAGAGGAGAGCCAAGAACTAGTAATGCAGCAAGAAGTGGAGCTCCAAAGAAAGCTTTACCAATAGAATTGCCGACTTTGTCATTGGATGAACTCAACAAATGTACCAACAATTTCAGTCAGAAAACATTGGTTGGAGAAGGTTCTTATGGCCGAGTATTCCATGGCAAGTTAAACAATGGCCAAGAGGCTGCAATTAAGAAATTGGAAACGAGTTCTGCGCAGGATTCAGATTCTGATTTTGAAGCTCAGGTATCTTACATTATATTTCTTCGTATACTTTAGAAACTCTATTTTTTCGGATTTTTGATCCAATTTCTCGCTTGTTATGTGGCTCATTGCAGTTGTCAATAGTTTCAAGACTAAAGCATGAGCATTTTACAGAGCTTGTGGGTTATTGTTTGGATCAAAGTAACAGAATATTGGTTTATCAGTACGCAACAGTGGGTTCTTTACATGATGTATTGCACGGTATAACATTCTTTTCACCTGACCTTTTCAGAATTGAACTTATTCTACATGTTTGGACATGATTAGCCCCGATTTCCGCATATTTTTACAAATAATTGGACCTTATATTTATCAACATTGGCTTATCTCTTGTATAGGGAAATACAGTGAATTGGTTCTATTAACAAACTGAAATATATGTTCTCTTCTGGTATTTTC
This sequence comes from Beta vulgaris subsp. vulgaris, assembly GCF_026745355.1. Lineage (NCBI taxonomy): Eukaryota > Viridiplantae > Streptophyta > Magnoliopsida > Caryophyllales > Amaranthaceae > Beta > Beta vulgaris. Next base: position 12,353,175 of record NC_079209.1, read on the forward strand.
TTTTACAAGACAAGAATATATACATGAATTTTTGTTTATTAGTTTCGAATTTCTATCGAAACGAATGATTCGTTCCCTCATTGTGTGGCGAAACATAATAACAGCATTAACCAAAGATTTTGGAAAACCAATGGTTAAAAACATTGCCAGCTGCATGGGTGCCAATTATTTGCTAATTTTAGTAGCCAATTGATGCAGCTGAACATGCTGCAGTGAAGTTTCTACTGTTTATACGACATGGGATTTGTTGCCTTCAGATTCTACCTTATGTCAGAAACCAATATAACGTGTTAGTATAATATGAGGTTCTCTGCTCCTTTAGCTTGTATTCTTTCTCTAGTATTGGTTAGGCTAATATGTTATTAATATAAGTACCCTTTACTGCTAAAATGTTTTTGTTTTGTTTTGTTTTTTTACCTGAATACATGGTATAACTGTATTTGGGTATAATTGTAATTTGACAGTCGGACGGGGTGAGATTAAGTTTGAACTACACAACTTTTTCTACTGCGACTTTATCTTATGGATATATTATATCTGAAGAGTAATGAAGTTGATAAATGGGCATTTTCTGCTTCCTGAATAGGGGAAGTTCGCTAAAATCTGTTGTTTATTTGCCGTAGTCACAAAAGAGAGGAAAAAACATATGGATGTATTTCTTTGCTTACCTATACTGGGCACCAATCTTCTGGCTTAGTAAAACAATGTGAATGCCTCTTTGATATGCTTGTGAGTTTCAATGGTTTCTGTCCCAAAATTTCTTCACATTCATGTTATTCTAATCATGTATATGAAGCATACGTAAGAAATGATAGCGTGAGATAAAAGGATAATCTCACTAATATATCTCTTCTGTGATGTGAAATACCTTAAACTCTCCAAACTAACATTTTGATCAATTGGGTGATCAGGTTTAGATATATGGCTATGGCAGATGACCGACAAAGAAAATTGCCTCTTCTAGATGATCGCTCACCTGAGAGAAGCCAGACCCTAACTTACCCTGAGGCTGTTTTACTCACCAACCCAATTGAGCCAGAATTTAGAGGAGAGGTATCAGAAAAGAAATCACTCATTTTTTTCTTCATATTGTTGTAAATATTCTCTGTTTCTACATCTATTTGCTTGTACTTTCAGTCTGTTGGCTTTTGGTTTTGCCTTCGTGTAAATTCTGCTTCCTTCCTTCATGTCTTTGCTTTCGTGTTGGACCTTTCTGTGTAGCTATCTATCTGGTTAGCGGCATACTTCTTCCATATCTTATGAGCTGATTCTGACATGTGCTTCTCTTGGATTTATAATTATAAATATGCTACAGATTGCTGCAGCTTTAACTCTGGTGAACCTGTTACGCAAGTGAATGACAGAAAATGATTGGAACGATGACAGACCTAAGCTAGCTATACTTAATTGTTTTGTTAATGTAAACATTTAAACCAATGACACATATATTTTATTGTATTTATTAAGTTCTGGAATGCTTCTCATGTTTCTTTATCCCATGTGCTCAATGGAGCATAGGGAAAAAGAGGGGAAGAATTTGACACATGCGTAAAAGTTGTTGGAGCTATGCTTTATTGTTTTGATGATGTAAACCAATAAATTATAGATTTTGTTATAGTTGATACATTTCTTGGCTCCTCATGTATTGGAATTTTTGTTTCGTTTTCTTGTGTTTTGCAGACTTGTTACTCATGCTGCTGGCCAGCAGGGGTAGCAGGTCTGAATTTTTTTTATAAGAAAAGATCAAATGCTCCGGTTATTAAGGAAAAACCGGAGCATTTGATGTAACAAATGCTCCGGTTTTTCCTTAAAAACCGAAGCATTTAAAAACAAATGCTCGTATGACGTTTGCTACGCGTTAAATACGGAGCATTTGAGGCCTAAACAACCAGAGCATTTGAGGTTTTTTCTACTAGCAGTAGGAGAAGAAGAAGAAACAACTTGAGTATGCAAAGAAGAAGAAGCCAACAAAGAAAAAGTTAACTGTCAAATTTGGAAAGTAAAACTATATTGATGTATTTCACTAATTTTACAAACAATGTTACTAATCTAGTACTAGGTTGGTGTTGATATAATAGGTTTACAAACAATGTAATTATGTAGTCTTGAATGATTTTAGAAATAGTGTTAGTATTCTAACAGTAGTTTGTAGTGATATAGTGTGGTTTTCAATAATATAGTGTTATTCTATACATATCATTCTATATGATACTGTGTGTGAAAATGATATAGTGTATGTTAAAATGATATAGTGTATGTTAGAATGATATAGTGTATGTTAAAAGGATATAATGTATGTTGAAATGCTAGTGTATGTTAAAATGATAGTGTATCTTAAAATAATATAGTGTATGTTTAAATGATATAGTGTATATTGATATGATATAGTGTATGTTACAGTGATATAGTGTATATTAAAATGATATAGTGTGTGTTAAAGTGATACAGTGTGTGTTAAAATCATATAGTGTATGTTATAATGATATAGTGTATGTTAAAGCGATATAGTGTATGTTTAAATGATATAATGTATATTAAAATGATATAGTGTATGTTACAGTGATATAGTGTATGTTAAAGTGATATAGTGTGTGTTATAATCATATAGTGTATGTTAATATGATATAGTGTATGTTACAGTGTAATTCATAAATATATCAAATGATTTAAAACATTGTATAGTTCTCTTGGTAAAGTATTTTAAAACAGATGTTCTTTTGGAGTTATACTTCCAAACTCCTTGTTTCTTTTTTTCCCTTTTTTTGAGGCCTTCTTGTATAAATCATAGTGTCCCTTTATTCGCTTGTTGTCTCTTCCTTTTGTGACTGCTCTATCTGGATCCAAGACTGTTGGTATTGGTGGTGATTTTTGTGCGTTGTTTTCTTGACTCTCATTAGCGTGTAATGCTGCAGCTGCTTCTTGTAATGCTTTTTCATGAGCTTTAGCTTTTTCTGCTGATGCTTTTGCTTCTTCTATCTTTATTAATTCTTCAACTCTTGAATTTGTTTTCTTGAAACTTTCCTCTGTCACTGCTCTAGCTGGTTCTATTCTGTGGCTCTTTAATATGAGGTTATAGTACCTTATGAAATTAATGTGTTAGTATATAGATAAACATATAGTGTATTTCTATGTAATATAGTGTATATTAAAATGATATAGTGTATATTGATATGATATAGTGTATGTTAAAATGATATAGTGTATATTGATATGATATAGTGTATATTGATATGATATAGTGTATGTTAAAATGATATAGTGTATATTGATATGATATAGTGTATGTTAAAATGATATAGTGTATGTTAAAATGATATAGTGTATATTAAAGTGATATAGTGTATGTTAAAATGATATAGTGTATATTAAAATGATACATCGTATAGCGTGTTTACATACCTCCTTATCATGTGCAGCCTCCATGGTGTGAAGCTGTTTATTTCTCCTTTTTCTCTCAATTGATTATCAAATTTCTCCCAAACTTCTTTTTTTGCAAATCTTGTCCACCTTGATGATATGTATTTCTCTGGAATTTTTTGGACAGAATGTAAGTGTAGAACTCTTATGGCATGAAAGCACAACCAACCTGATTCTTGAAAATTTATGCATCCACACTCAATTGTCATCTCTGGGTAATTGAATGAGACTTGTTGAGAAGAACCATCAATGCCATTGAGGAAAACTCTGTATGTCAGAGTGTTCCCTTGTGTACCAACTAGTTCAATTGCACTTGCCATTGCATGTTTGAATTCATCCTCAAAATCTCTGAAAAGAGTATGTGTGTACACTAAAGCAGCATGTTTTAATAGTGGACTCATGCAGAGATCTGATTTTGGTACTCCTTTTGTACAGTCAAAATCATCCCTTTCTTCCTGTCTTCTCCACCTTATTATTGTCTGTTGGAATATTGAAAAGAAGTCACTTAAGCTAGTGGTTTTGCTTGCCTTAAACCCAATAGCATGGTTTGCGCTTTCACTTCTCTGTGAAGATAGTATTCCAGCAGAGAAGAAGTCTTTGCTAAATGCTGTACACCATTTTTCTTTCAAATTATACAATCTGTTGAACCAGCGATCATCTTCTAGTTTGTATTTTGTTGTCATTGTGGTCCAAGTTTGTTCAAATTCTGTTGTTGTAATGCAACCACTGAGACACTTGTGAAAAATGTTCTTATATTCCTTATCAGCTTTCATCAATCCAAATTGTTGATTTGCATTTTGACTCAAATGCCATAAACATAGCCTGTGTCTTGAGGTTGGGAAAGCCTGTCAGAGTTTATTTAGTTAGTCTTTGCTCTTTCAATAGTATATAACAGAAGTTGTGCAAATGTCACATAAACATGAGTACCTTTTTTATTGTTCCTGCAATTGCAGCATCTTGGTCGCTGAATATAGTTATTGAGCATTTACCTTTCATTGACTTCTTGAATGTTTCAAAAAGCCATTCAAATGATGGTATTGTCTCATCTGCAAGAAATGCACATGCAAACATTGTGTTTTTCCAATGGTTATTAATTCCTACAAATGATGGACAAATAAGATTATATTTGTTTGTCCTATATGTAGTATCAAAAACCATAACATCTCCAAAGATTGTATAGTCCTCAAGCATCATAGAGTCTCTCCAAAACAAGCAGCAAACCTTTCCTTCATCATTCAATCTTACTCTAAAGAAGAAGTTACTATCTGTTTGCATCTGCTCATAAAGGTTATCAACAACTTTTTGTGAATCCTTTTCCTCAATTGGTTTTTTTTTGAGTTTATAACAGCAGTTGAAGTGGTCCTTCATGGAATGACCCAATACATCTTCACCACCAGCTTCTGTACTCATATATCGGAATGAATCTATCGGCCTCAGTCCACACTCTTGCATAGCTTGTATGGTTTGTTTCTTTGGATCACTCATCTGACGCTCAGATCTATGAAGGTAATTTAATGGTTCTCTAGTAAGTGGATGATTGTGTTTTATAACATGCTGCACAATTTCATAATGTCATTCAGTGTTCATCCTTGCTCTAATCAGTGCAGGACATTCAGTTCTTGTGATCATAACTCTTCGTGTCCTTTGTTTCTTTAATTTGCTGTCTTGTATTATTATATCTGTATTATTCTCTACCTGTTTTTCTTTGATTTTGGTATTTCTTTTCCCTTGAGCAGAGCAGACATAGTACTTTTGATGCACAACTGATGTCCCTTTCTTTTTCTGTTTTTGGATTTTCTAACACTGAATCCTACTATAGCAGCATGCTGACAATATAGCTCATGTATATCATCCAATGTTGATCTTACTTGACCAAGTAAAACTCCTCCAATTTCATGTTTATTCAGTGATTGGCCAATTGAACCTGTTATAAAAGAATGAAGATATTTTTGTCACTTTTATTATAGTGTATGTATATATGATATAGTGTATCAATTTATGATATAGTGTATGTTAAAGTGATATACTGTATGTTAAAGTGATATAGTGTATGTTAAAGTGATATAGTGTATCTTGAAATGATATAGTGTATGTTACAGTGATATAGGATATTGTTAAAATGATATAGTGTATATTAAAATGATATAGTGTATGTTAAAGTGATATAGTGTATGTTATAATGATATAGTGTATGTTAAAATGATATAGTGTATGTTAAAATGATATACTGTATGTTAAAGTGATATAGTGTATGCTAAAGTGATATAGTGTATCTTAAAATGATATAGTGTATGTTACAGTGATATAGTGTATTGTTAAAATGATATAGTGTATATTAAAATGATATAGTGTATGTTAAAGTGATATAGTGTATGTTAAAATCATCAAGGTGGACAAGATATGTGATATAGTGTATGTTAAAATGATATAGTGTATAATAAAATGATATAGTGTATGTTAAAGTGACATAGTGTATGTTATAATGATATAGTGTATGTTATAATGATAGTATATGTTAAAATGATATATTGTATGTTAAAGTGATATAGTGTATGTTAAAATGATATAATGTATGTTAAAATCATGTAGTGTATGTTAAAATCATATAGTGTGTGTTAAAATCATATAGTGTATATTAAAATCATATAGTGTATCCCCTTCAAAAAAAATAATCATATAGTGTATAGTGTATGTTAAAATCATATAGTGTATGTTAAAATCATATAATGTGTATTAAAATCATATAGTGTATATTAAAATCATAGTGTATCCCCTTCAAAAAAAAAATCATATAGTGTATGATAAAATCATATAGTGTATGTTAAAATGATATAGTGTATATTAAAATGATATAGTGTATGTAAATGTGATATAGTGTATATTACAATAATGTGCATTTTCATATAGTGTTTTTGGCTATGATTTTTAACAGGAGCTTCATGGTATATTAAAATGATATAGTGTATATGGATATTATATAGTGTATGTATATATTATATAGTGTATTAAATATAATGTAACTATGTATTAATATAGTGTATGAACGTTATAGTGTATCTGATATAGTGTATTTATACTTTATATAGTTTATTTATGTATGATATAGTGTACGTAAGGTTTTATTTATAATATAGTGACTTAACATTTGGTATTTTAGAACTTTATGTACGTAACGTTTTATTAGTATGACCATAGTTAAATAAAACTAAGCCAACTGTAGTTAAGCTATGGTTTATTAACAAAAAGTAATAATTACTTGTGGTAGGTACCGCGCATAATCTTCTGATGATTTCCTGAGCTGCAGTCACTTCATTTAAAAAGAATGGCACCCTTTCATTTCTTCTCAGCTATTTCTACTAAGAAACCCACCATACTAAGCAAGGCGATTTGAAGCCATTTGAAAGCGATTTTTAAGCGATTTTTGAACTCATTTTGTTACTTTAGCAAGGTACATTCATAATTCTCTTTTTTTGTTGTTTATGTTAAATTTTATGTGAATTTTTTTTTGGGTTATCATAGAGTTTAGGTTTTTGTGATAATTATTTCAATTTTTTTTAGCGAATTGTTATTAATTGTTAGTAAACAAGTATAGTTTACATTTGCTGTGAATTGATGAAGTTAAACTCAACAAGTTAAAATTAAAAGAAGGTGTAAAACAGAGGGTAAAACAGGGGGTAGTGAAGTGGTGGTTTGAAATTTGTTTTATGCTGATTTTTGGTATTTTTTGGAAGGTTAAATATGGCTTCACTTGATCAACTTCACCCAGTCCTCTCAATGGATGAGATTCTACGTTTCCATATTTTTCCCAAACTTTCTGACCCAAAGGACAGAGAGTGTGTGGAAAGTGTGTGCAGAGAGTGGAGGACCATTGCAAGGTATGGTTTAGAAGATGCCCACGAACTGTTGGGTATGGAACAGATTATGCCCTTCCATGTGTTCTCTAAAGTTTCATGTTGGCATTCTGGAGACGTGATGAATGTTTGTAAAACATGGAGGAAGATGTGGAAAGTAAGGGAGTCAGTTCATTGGAGGCCCGAGAGGGAGGACACCTCCATGAAGGCGTGGGCTCTGAAGTCCATAATTTTTGGTGATGCTGTTGATTTTTGGGCTCACATTAGTGGTGAGTGGTGGGCTTACTGTGATGGGTTTCCAATTTTATTTGGTGAAGAATAAAATATTAATTACAGTTAGTTAGGGGATTAGGGCTAGGGGTTTTATTGTGTTTTTTTTGGCTGGCACTGTAAGTAAAACAACCCTATTAATGTAAACAACTCCTTTTTTTGGATGATGAACAATCTTTAAAGTATTATTATTTGTCACTAAATAATGACATTGTTATGTCATATTAGTGACAAATGTTTTGTAATTAATTGATGAATGCTATATATATATATATGAAGTTGGTTAATGTTTTTTACTGTTATGTATATATGAATTATTGTGTTCTATTTCATATATTGTTTTTTAGACTGATATAGTGTTGGTATTTTTGATATACTATAGTGTATGTATATATTATATAGTGTATTTTACAATGATATAGTGTATGTTACAATGATATAGTGTATAATAAAATGATATAGTGTATAATAAAATGATATAGTGTATGTTAAATTATATAGTGTATTTTGTGATCATATAGTGTATGTTAAAATGATATAGTGTATATTGATATGATATAGTGTATGTTAAAATGATATAGTGTACTCCCTCTGTTTTTTTTTATCTTTCTCACTTAGAATCTTGACACTATTCATGCATAGAGAGAATCTTCTCAAATGTTCTCAATTTATAAGAAAAAACATGGTCATGTGGGGTCTTGTTTGATTCGTCTCAATTAGTACTTTATTAATATTCAATCGTTATAATTTTTACTAATATATAATGAAAGATATTTAAGTTTTAAAACGTGCATTGGAAGACGTGCACAGAAAAATGAGAATGATGAAAAAAAACAGAGGGAGTATGTTAAAATGATATAATGTATGTTAAGATGATATAGTGTATATATATATTATATAGTGTATGTTAAAATGATATAGTGTATGTTAAAATGATACAGTGTATGTTAAAATGATATAGTGTATGTATATATTATATAGTGTATTTATTGATATAGTGTATGTTACAATGATATAGTGTATGTCAAAGTGATATAGTGTATAATAAAATGAGATAGTGTATGTTAAAATGATATAGTGTATGTTTTTGTAATGCGTTTAAGTAAATATTTTCTATATCTCCTATTATGTTCCTATATGGTATAGTGTACGTAGTTTATGATATAGTGTACGTAGTTATGATATAGTGTATCTATTTTTCATATAGTGTATGTTTCTGTAATGCATCTAAGTAAATAATTTCTATATTTCCTATTGTGTTCCTATAGAATATAGTGTATCTCTGTATGATATAGTGTATTTCTGTATCATATAGTGTATCTATTTTTGATATAGTGTATAGTGTATATGTTAAAATGATATAGTGTATATTGATATGATATGGTGTATATTAAAATGATATATATATGTTAAAATGATATAATGTATGTTAAAATGATATAGTGTATGTATATGTTATATAGTGTATTTATTGATATAGTGTATGTTACAATGAAATAGTGTATGTCAAAGTGATATAGTGTATAATAAAATGATATAGTGTATGTTAGAATGATATAGTGTATATTAAAATGATATAGTGTATGTTTAAATGATATAGTGTATGTTTTTGTAATGCGTTTAAGTAAATATTTTCTATATTTCCTAGTATGTTCCTATATGGTATAGTGTACGTAGTTATGATATAGTGTATCTATTTTTGATATAGTGTATTTTTCTGTAATGCATCTAAGTAAATAATTTCTATATTTCCTATTGTGTTCCTATAGAATATAGTGTATCTCTGTATCATATAGTGTATCTATTTTTGATATAGTGTAAGTACTTACCTGGAATGACAGCTGAATTAGATTCATCACTTGAAACAAATGAAGTAGGATATTGCTCGCCAAATTGATTTTCTATCTTATCATGAAACAGAGCCACATTACCTACATAAAGTTATAGTGTTACTCTTTTGCTTAATGAAAGAAATGAAATTATTGATTTGGATGTTGTTGCCTTCAACAGTTGGTGTATTATTGAGATCTATTATCAGTGAATGTTGATGCTCATTTTGGATTGAATTGTGATGATATTCGTCGTCGATTGCTTCAATGTTGTTCGTCGTCGTCGAGTGATATAGGTTGTCTATACTATATGGTTCAATACTCTGATTGAGATCTATTTGATCAATTAAACCTGAATTTTCCATGAATTTTTTGCAATTGTTCAATTCAATAGGAAATTGTTGAAGAATCAATTTAGTTTATAGAAATAATTTCAATGGAGAGAAACAATAATTTGCAGAACTTTAATAGCGATAGAATCTATGGTTTTTGGAAATATTGAAGAGAGAGAAAGTGGCGGATTTTGGAAGTATTGAAGAGAGAGAAAATCGCGCATTTTTGGTAATTAAAAGTTAGTAATGTTTAACGGGTCACGTGCGTGGGCCTGGTCCACACTATTTTTAGTGTGAACCGGGTCCACGCAAGTCGGATTGTAATAATGTTAGCAATCAATGCAATTTCTAATTAAGATCTAGTATTTGCTTAACTTTAACTTCAACAATAAATGTAAAGTTGTAAACTTTAAATGAGAAAAGTAAGCAATAAAGAGAGACAAATATTTAACATGGTTTGGTCAACCTTGACTTACATCCACAAGCCAGAACTTTGGAATTTTTCTGGAGAAATTACAATGGAGAAAAAGAAGAGAGTGAGGAGAGAGATTTATATTTTGTTGCTAATTTGAATCTTAGGGTTCTAAAATGATTTTAGGATGTCTTATATATGACATGACATCCTAAAGGTTACAAAATGACCCAAAACATTAAATTCGGAAAAATTCGAATTAAAATACGAAATCCCGCAAAATAGGGCTAGTTGCCCGCCCGGGCCACTCGCCTACCTGCGCGGTGCAGGTCGTTGTAGTAGGTTCTGCCTTGAAGGTAGAATGAAGGGAAGAGAGTCGGCCCGCCCGAGTTGCTATAGGGCCCGCCTGGCAGCTTCCTCTTGGTCGGGCTCGGCCTCTCTCGTCCGGGCACCTTCGTCGATCTCTTCGAGTCTCTATCTTCTTCGCTTCTTTGCCGAGAAATCAAGGCATAAATTAACAATTCTCCACCTTGACTTGAATTTCTCCAAACACCTCCAAAAACACCAATCAAACTCCCAAGCCCCCTATAGGGGCCTACAACAAACAAGAAGAGAGAGCCACCAAGTTCACACACAAAGTGAACTTAATGGTTGGCAAAGGTTTTGTCAATATGTCGGATGGGTTCTCCTCCATACGAATCTTCATCAATGTCAATTCCTTTTCAATGACATTCCGGAAGAAGTTGTATTTCACATCAATATGCTTCGTTCTTCTATGGAACGTGTTTTGGTTTTTAAGCCAACTGAATGGCGTGCACTTTGGCTATCACAAAATACGAACACCTCCTTAGAACACGAGCTAATCTCCCCCAACCAAACCATTGAGCCACTTTGCCTCCTTGGATGCCTCGGTATTCTCCATGAACTCCGCTTCCGTAGTTGAAAGAGCTACAACATCATTTAGCGAAGATTGCCAACTCACGGTCGTACCTCCCAAGGTAAACACGTAACCTGAAGTTGATTTCGGATCATCCAAATCCCCACCATTTCCTGAATCATAATACCCAAGCATATTGTTTGCATGTTGGCTAAACTCCAATCAAACATGTAAGGTACCCCTCAAGTACCTTAGGAGCCATTTCAAAGCTTCCCAATGCCCTTTTTCGAAACCTTGACATATAACGCTCCATGCTCACCGCTTCAACTATGTTTGGCCTAAAACATACCAAAGCATACATCACACTCCCAACGGCACTAGTATAAGAAATGTGACCCATAGCCCTTTAATCTTCTTCAAAATGAGTACAAAGCTCCTTTGATAGCTTGAAATGAGAAACGAGAGGAGTAGAAACGGGCTTTGCATTGTTTATTGAGAATCTATGAAGAACCTTCTCAATGTACCTCTTTTGGCTAAGGTACAATACACCTTTAGATCGATCTCCCCAAATCTCCATCCCAAGTATCTTCTTGGCTTCACCAAGATTCTTCATATCAAACTCACTACTTAACAACTTCTTCAAATTGTTGATCTCAATCATATGTTTGTAAGCAACCAAACATATCATCAACATAAAGTAAAAGGTAAATGAAGTAACCATTTACTAGCTCTTTGTAGTAGACACAACTATCATAGGAGCTTCTTGTGAATTCATGAGCTAACACATAAACGAATCAAATCGCCTATACCATTGCCTAGGGGATTTCTTCAACCCATACAATGAATTCACCAAACGACACACATGCTCTTCTTTTCCTTCAACCTCAAAACCTTCTAGTTACTTCATGTAGATCTCCTCCTCCAAGTCCCCATGTGGAGGAAAGCGATCTTAACATAAAGTTGGTGTAGCTCCAAGTCTTCCATAGCTACTAAGGCAAGTAAAACTCTAATGGACGAGTGCTTCACAACCGGTGAGAAAACTTCATGAAAATCAATACCCTCAACTTGAGTGAAACCCCTTGCCACAACTCTTGCCTTTTAGACGAGACCTCCCGAATCTGGTGTACCTATTTTCTCTTGTACACCCACTTACACCCAAGAATTATTTCTTATTAGGTACAACAACCAACTCTCAAGTATTGTTCTTGTGCAAAGACTCCATCTATTGCTTCATTGCCATCAACCACTTGCTTGTATTGGGTAGAGACATTGCTTACTTGTAGAAGCGTGGATCATCAAATATCTCTACTTCATTTGCCACGGTGAGAGCATATTGCCCATAGTCACACTACTCAACATATCTTTAAGGAGGCTTAATTTTTCCTCTTTGTCTCTCACTAGCAAGTGTCTTGCGTTGAGTTTGAGGTGAACCCTCAACATGCCTCTCTTGAGTGAGAGCATTATCATGTAAAACACCTTCAAGCTCCGTTCTCCTCGGTGTCATGAGATGAACCTACATCATTACAAATAGAAAGTTCCTTCTCCGGAGTGATCACTGCATAGCATGCCGTTGGAACCGCTTCGGCCACACTTGGCTTGTGAGAGCATACATCTTGCCCTCTTTAGGAGAGTCTTATTCATTCTCTCCGCAACACCATTTTGTTGAGGCCTCCCAACACAAGTTATATGACGTGCGATGCCTTCATCAACAGAATACTTAGTGAACTTGTTTTCAACAAACTCTAGGCCATTGTCGGTTCTCTAAACCTTGATCTTCTTGTCGATATTCTTCTCAATCATAATCTTCGATTGAAGAAACACATCAAACACACTATTCTTGTGCTTGAGAAAGAACAACCACACCTTCATAGATAAATCATCAATTATTGTAACCAAGTAACTACGACCACCTAAAGAAGTCTTCCTAGAGGATCCCCACAAATCCGAATGGATGTAATCAAGAGGTCATTTGGTGTTATGTATTGCGGGCTTGAAGCTAACCAGCTTGTGTTTACCAAACACGCAATCCTCACAAAAGCCAAGGTTGCCAAGCTTCACATTATCTATTAATCCTTACTTGCAAAGTTTAGACATTCCTTATTCTCCCATATGACCAAGCCTCAAATGCCAAAGCTTAGTATCATTGTCAGTTATAGTGCCGGTGGAGACAGAACCACTAACCATGGAACCTTGTAGCACATACAAGCTTCCTCTTTTAATGCCCTTCATCAATACAAGTGCACCCCTAATAACCTTTAATAATCCACCTTCCGCTATGTACTTACACTCATTGTTGTCAAGAGTACCAAGATAGATCAAGTTCTTCTTCATTTTCGGAACATGGCAGACTTTGGACAATGTTCTAATCGTGCCATCAAACATTGTGATATCCACGGATCCTATGCCAATCACCTTGCAAGTTGCATTGTTTTCCATGTTGACCGTGCTTCCATTATACTCCATTATCCATTCACTCTTGCTCTTGAGCCTATTATGAGTAACAACCAATGCACTACTTTCACTATCGGAATCAACATACCTTACATCAGCAGAGTTCATGACTTCCTTGCCTTTTCCAGGTTTACTATCCTCCGATTGCTTATTTTTCAACTTTTAGCTTTCGAACTTAATGTGCCTCTTTAGATAATAATTACAAGTTTTGTCCCTCTTAGAATTCGGTTTCTTTGACTTAGGACGCCCCCTATTTTAACCATTACCACCTTGACTAGTAGATGCAATATCATTTGATCTACCCCTAACAAACAAGCCATCACTAGAGTTTGATGTCAATTGATTATCAATCAACTTCCTTTGTCTCAAAGCATTCCTAACATCATCAATACTCAAATCATCTCTACCATACAAGATAGTTTCCCTAAAATGCTCGTATGAAGATGGTAATGAACACAACAACCAAATAGCCAAATCTTCATCATCCAAAGTCACATCAATATTTTGAAGATCCGTAACAATAGAATAAAACTCATCTAAATGAGATTTAAGAGAATTACCTTCCTTAAGTTGAAGGTCATACAATTTACTCTTGAGTAGAAGTCGGTTGGTGACACTCTTTGTCATGTAAAGAGACTCCAACTTCAACCATAGACCTGCCGCCGAGTCCTCCTTAGCAACTTCCCTCAATACTTCATTCGAGAGGCAAAGTTGTATAGCCGATAAGGCCTTCAAATCCACTTTTCCCATTTCTCTTTGGTCATAGTAGTATGCTTCTTCACCTTGCCCTCAAGAGCCTTGTGAACACCATTTTGAATCAAGACACTAGAGGAAAAAAAAGAAAGGGTTGTGCAGGAAGGGCTGCGCTTTTCTTAAAAGCGCAGCCCTACTAGTGAAGGGCTGCGCTTTTTTTAAAAAGCGCAACCCTACAAAACAGAAGGGCTGCGCTTTTTAAAAAAATGCAGCCCTTCATTTAGTAGGGCTGAGCTTTTAACAAAAGCGCAGCCCTTCTTACACTCAGAAGGAGCTGCGTTTCTTGGGACACGTGCAGCCCTTCATGGGTTTTTTTTTTATTTTGAAAAAAGCACGGGCTTAAAAGACAAAGTGACTAGGGTTTACTCCCACCCTCCCTCCCTCATTCTCTCAGTCTCTCTCGCGCGCCTCTCACAAATCTCATTCTCTCTCTCCTCCCTCACAAGTCTCATTCTCTCTCTCTCCTCCCTCATTCCCAGACTTTCTTTTTTACACTTTGCCTGCGTAGATTGATGGATCTGGAAACGAAAATGGGGCACTGTTGAAGATCGATGGATTGGATGTATATGGAAACGAAAATGGGAGGTTTTTCTCTCTCACTCACCCTTCCACGCAAAGACTCACCCTACGTCGGCTATTTTGTGAAGTGTTCGTCGCTGATTTCATCTCCTCTCTCAAAATAAGTCGCTCGTTGTGATTCCAGATCTGAGGTTTTTCGTTCTTTAATCTAATTGTGATTTCAGATCTCGTTGTAATTTTTTCATTTTTTAGATATGTAATCACTCTCAATTTTCGTTTTCTATTTTTCGTTTTTACGGTTAGTTCATTTTCTTAATTTCTTTATTGTTTTTCGTCCCTTGTTTTTCAATTTTCGTTCGTTTTTTTTATTTTCCTTCTCTCTATTTTCTGATTTCATTATACTTTATTAGTTCCAGATCTGATTTCATTATAATTTTTTGTTTTTTAGTTTATTTAATTTCGTTTTTTAGTTTAGATGCAATAATATCATAATTTTTTCGATTTTTAGGGTTTAAGTTATAATGTTGTAACTGTGGGTTATGGTGTGTAGGCAATTTCCAGTTGAACAATTTTTGTTGCCTTTGTTTATATACTTCGTCTATTTTTTTAGTAGTTGTCTTTGTTTAGTTGCTGTTTTATTATCTCTGTTAGGTTTGTTTATTTGTATAATAGTTCTGTTGAAATGTGCAATTCTTATAGAAAAACTTGGTTAATTGTAGCTTCAAACGAGTTAATTGTGCTTTTTGCTTTGCTGTAAGATATATTTTTATTTTGGATTGTTTAAACAATATGAGTAGATATATCTAGGAGTAAAATAATTTTTGTTTTGGATTGCTGTAAGATATATTTTTGTTTTGTTTTGGATTGTTTAAGTAGGGTCAGAAGGGCTGCGCCTTTTAGGTAAAAGCGCAGCCCTTCATGCTTATAAGGGCTGCGCTTTTACCTAAAAAGCGCAGCCCTTCTAAGTTTGAAGGGCTGCGCTTTTACCTAAAAAGCGCAGCCCTTCGTTGTGACCCTACTTAAAAAGTGAAGGGCTGCTATTGAAAGGGCTGCTGTCAAAAAGCGCAGCCCTAAGGGCCTTTTTTAGCGCAGCCCTTCCTTATTTTTCCACTAGTGAGATTGCCTTCATCTTTACTTGCCATAGTCCAAAGTTGATGGACCTGTCAAACTTCTCAATATCAAGCTTCATTGTTGACATATTCTTCAAAGAAATCAACTAGAAACCTCCAAACCTTAAGCTTTGATACCAATTGTTAGCAATAAATGCAATTTCTGGGACCTAGGGTTTGCTAGTTAACTTCAAGTTCAACAATAAATGCAAAGTTGTAAACTTTAAATGAGAAAGGTAAGCAATAAAGAGAGACAAAGATTTAACGTGGTTCGGTCAATCTTGACCAACATTCACAAGAAAGAACCTTGGAGTTTTTCTTTAGCCTCTCTAACGGAGGAATTACAATGGAGAAGAAGAAGAAAGTGAGGAAAGAGAGAGAGAGTTACATTTTTGTGGCTAATTTGAAATTTAGGGTTCTAAAATGACTTTAATATGCCTTATATATGACATCCTAAAGGTTACAAAATGACCCAAAATTCAAAACATTCCGAATTAAAATACGAAATCCTGAAAAATAGGGCTAGATGTCCTCTCGGTTCAGGAACCGCCCTCCCGGGCCACTCGCCTACCCGCCCGGTGCAGGTTGTGGCAGTAGGTTCTGCCTTGAAGGCAGAATGAAGGAAAGAGAGTCCGTCCGCCCGAGCTACTATAGGGCCTGCCTGGGCAGCTTCCTCTTGGCCGGGCTCGGCCTCTCTCGTCAGGGCAACTTGGTCGATCTTTTCGAATCTTTCTCTTAGAATATCTCTCTTCTTTGCCAAAAAATCAACACATAAATTAACAAATGGCTAATCTATACTGAAGAGTACAAAAAAACATAGAAATATTATAAATGACAAATAATAATTAAAATCATTATTAGCCAAAATGTAAGATGATTATGCCCCAAGAACATGTATACACGGTAAAGGGATCTCATTGAGTGAGATGTATGGGGGTAAATAATGAAAAAATTACGGACAAGTGAAGTTAGTGGGATATCCATAAAGGAATAATAACAAATAGGATGAAAAAAAAATCATAATCTTATCATGTGTACTACTATACTTGCAATGTACTGATGTTACTTATCGGAGCCGGCGGAGGGGCGGCGCGACCGCGCAAGGCCTCCGCCAGTTAGGGGCTCCAAAATCTGGTATGGTATATTATAACGACGCATCAAATAATGACAAGCAAAATTGTTTTGGTTTAGTGGTGAGTGCCTTTAATTAAAACCCTCTTGTTAGGGATTCATTTCTTCACAATGACAATTTTTTGAAATAGCACACATTAGACATGGAGACACAACTTCCCACAATAATTACTATGTTTCCCCATAATAATAATTACTACTGTTTCCCATAATAATTAATACTGTACGGCAATACTAATAATCCTTTTCTTTCCCCTTTTTTGGCCTTTTCACATTCTTTCCCTCTTAACGCATACTTCTATTCTTATTTCTTTTCTTTCGATTTTTTTTTTAATATTAATTAATTATATTGTTTCTTCTTTCTTAATCTAGATTATTTTGTTCCTTCAAAAAAAAATATACTAGGAGAAAAATTAGTTTTAGCCATCATCTATACTGAGTATTGTATGTACTCCGTATATATATAGAGAGTCAAAAGAAAGGGCTCAATTCTAAAAAGTTGCACAGGGCCTCGAAAATCATTGCCACGACCCTTTACTTATGACTTAAACCAACGAAATACAACAAAGCCCCATCATTTACTCCTTGTGAGCCTTACTTGTACGTTATGTTGCTCGAAGTCGGGAATTTAAGAATTTGATTGGGCTATTTTGTGAAACTTTTTAAATTTTTTGACTTAAAATAAAGTGTTTAAGGGCATGTTCTCTTCGGCATAAAACAGCTAAACTGAACTGAACTGAATTGAACTGATCTGAACTGAACTGAATTGAACTGAACTGAACTGTGATGTGTGAAAGTAAAAGTATTGTCAAGAGCTGAACTGAACTGAACTGAACTAAACTAAAAATAAACTGGGAAGAATATGCCCTAAGTGTCCCAACTTCCAATCATGTCTAAGTGGAGGCCCAACACTAATAATTAAGGAGTTAAGGTAAAAGATACGCAGAAGAAGAAAATAAATTTTGGCCGGCCGAAACAATAAGCAGCAATTGGTCTAGAGGTGGAACCTTCTCACCGAAAGTTTTGGTTGTCATAAATGTCTGGGTTGACATAGTAAAACTGGTCGCCGTCTCAGCGACACTGTTTCACTTTCAAGTGGTATTGATAAAACAGATTCAATTCACTTAAAAAGGAGAGAAAAGGAATAACATAAAATGAATTACATTAGGAGTAATCAATTAAATTAGTAAAATAAAGTGTGTATAGGTATCTTATTAGTTATTAGAGTAAATTAAAATGTCGGGACAGCAACAGTCATCATCTCCGACTACTTATACTGAGATAGTACTTTCTATCAATCCTTCACCGGCCTTGCCTCCGCCGCGGCTGCCATCCTCATCAACTGGTGAGTTATTCTATTTTTCTTTGTAAAATTAAAACTTATTCTTGTATTTGGTAAGCAGTAATTCTGACAAGGCGAGGGGAGTTTAATCCACTTACAGGCTCAAAAGAGGTTATGTATAATAAAACCAATTAACTATAGCCGGAGTAATTTCTCTAGCTTATAATAAGGTATTTTCTTTTCTCTTCCTCCAACATGAGAAACTCACATGTGCAAGAACAAATAGTTTAACAACTTTATTATATAATTGTCCCAAACTTCCTGTCTTGCAATATTTTACTCATTTGGTGCTTTGAAGTTAAAGTTCATCAACATTGGTGACATTTTATTAGATTTGTTTCAAATATTTTAAAATTATAAGCATACATATGTAACTAAAAGATGTTTGTTTCGGTTGTGAAACGGTTAGCGGCCTCAATGGAGTCCGTCAAAGATGTGAAGAGTAACGTCCTTGGTAAATAACTGCACAGTAAGCAAACGTGAGCTACTCTCGGGGTGGTTGTGAGGAAACCCCCTCCGATGCTCAAGTCAGTATTGGTCCCACAAGGATTTAGAGAAAAACTAGAGAGAGATAAGCTATTTTTAGTATGAGAGAAATGTACCTGCATATTAGTATTATTGGGGTATTTATGGAAGTATTATTTCTCTGACAGGGCGTGTAATCCCTCGACACGTGTAGGGTTGTGACGCACTTGACAGGTGGAAAGATTCCGTTGCTTTTGTCTTGTTAGGCGTCCGCCAACGATGTCAGACTTTGGAGATGAACTGACTTTGGTGGAGCTGTAGATGACATTATCATGCTCGCGTCCTCGACCATGCTCGCGGACTCTTCATGAGGGTCCGCTAATACACTTGGGTTATACCCATACAATGTTCATGCTTGAAAAATGTCTAGAGGGCCATGAAAAAACAAATGGGTAAGGTATTGGAAGTCGGAGGGAGTAGTATACATTTAGAAGAAAATCAATATCTCGGAGGAAAACTCTTCAGCACTTAGCTAGCAAAAGAAACATTGCCTTTGTTTATTTGCTCTATTTTAACAATTCTATATGACATAACCAGAAAGCAGTAACAGAGAAAACTTCTTGAAATTTGGCTTGCCACTTTACCAAGCTGCTCTTCAAGGCCGCTGGGCAGCTGCTGAGCAAATTCTACAACAATCCCCCCATTGGATTCGACAACCAATAGCAAAAGGCGGAGAAAGAGTGCTTCACATCGCGGCAGCAGCTAAACACACCCATTTTGTAAAAGAACTAATTAAGCTAATGAACGAGGAGGACTTAGTCTTAGCCAATGGTCTAAATAACACAGCCCTTTGTTTGGCCTCAATATCTGGGGTTGTCGAGATTGCTAAGGCGATGGTTGAGAAGAATGATGCACTTCCAAATATCAGAGGTAGCCAAGGGATGCCACCACTTCAAATGGCAGTTTTGCTAGGACACCGGGAAATGGTCTGGTACCTGATTTCAATCACTGATGATGATCAATTGATGGACCATGATCGCATTGCTATACTTACTAGTTGTATTGACTCTAATTTGTTCGGTAAGTTACCCTGAGCTGACTTATAGTGCTTTGATTTATGCCTGGCTAACTTCAATATGTGCATGTAGATGTTGCAATTCATATTCTGGGAAAGCATCCGGAGTTGGCAGTTCTTCGTGATGGCAAGAAAGAAACAGCTCTACACGCACTGGCTCGGAAACCCATTAGGCCTGGCAGCTATCATGTTCGGAGGTTATGGATGACACTTTTAGGATTAGGTAATTATTACCTCTTCTCTTGAAGATGCTAAACAAAACCAGGTTGTGTTGAGTGCAGCTTGCATATGAGAGAAGTATATTAAAGGAACTTCAGTTATTTGAACTCATCTAATGTGAGCAAATATTGAACTCAGTTGAACTTATATTAACTTATTAGAGCTTATTAACTTCTGTCAACCCTCTTCTGAATTCATTGGTCACGACCTTAACTTGTATGAACTGGTGAGTTAGAGCCTTCTAAGTAAGAACTTAACTTGTTTGATGACTCAGTTTATCAAATGTCACTGTAACATACTTCCTCCGTTCCATAATAAGTGAAACATAGGGATTGGGCACAAGATTTAATAAACATCACTTTCAAAAGCCAAAAAGTCATAAAATACCCTTTCTATTATCAAAAGGAGGAGAGAGAAAAGCAAACCACACTAGTTTGTGATGGGTATTCTTGTCATTTTATAACTTTCTTTTTTCCATTTAAGGTATGTTTCACTTATTTTGAAACGTTTGAAAATAGTAAGTGTTTCACTTATTATGGAACGGAGGAAGTATATAATACGAAATTCAAAATCTGTCTCTTACAAAAGTACAAATTATTGTTTCTTAGGAGGAAAGCTAGCTCAACGGAAAGTGCAAGAACAGCCAATAGAAATACTACTAGTACAAAGGCTCTGGGAAGAAGTCATCAAACAAGATGAAAAGACAATCTCATACCTTATAGGGTATCCTTGGAGATTGCTTTTTGTTGCTGCAAAATGTGGTAATGTAGAGTTTCTAACTACACTTATACGTTGCTATCCCGATCTAATCTGGAAAGTCGATGAAGAAAACCGTAGTATCTTCCACATTGCCATCTTAAATCGCCATGAAGAGATCTTTCAGATGATATATGAAATAGGAGCAATCAAGGATCTGATAGCTGTAGACAAGGATACTCGAGGCAATAATATGTTGCATTTGGCAGGCACCTTGCCTCCTTCTCATCGCTTAAATTGCGTCTCAGGGTCAGCTCTGCAAATGCAAAGAGAACTTTTGTGGTTTCAGGTATTACTTGCAATTATATCCTGTACTGTCTATCTGATATCGCCTAATTTCTTCCATTTGCTACACGAGATTAGGAAAGGAAAAAACAAATTAAAATTGTCTCTGTTCTTTCCCAATAAGCTATCCAAACTCAATCTAGAATGGAAATGGTTCACTGTTCATAGACGAAAACATATCCAGCACGGGAAATATCAGGTTCCAACCATTTCCGGTTCCAACCATTTCCAGTTCCATTAGTATTGGACAGGTCAAATGTTTTGGAATCAGGAAGCCTCAGTTTCTAGAGGATTCCATGTTATTTCATTTATTCAAGCAATGAATTTATTTGAAGTACTAGTATTGTTTTTAATTATGATTTCTAGGTCCTTTCTATCATATCGTCCTTTGATTTCAAATCATTTTACAGGCAGTAGAAAAGGTTGTGAGGCCAGAATATGCTGAAGCTGAGAACAAAGACCACATTTCACCCCACGTCTTATTCACCAGAGAACATAATAATTTAAGAACAAAGGGAGAAGAGTGGATGAAGCAGACTGCACAATCCTGCTCAGTAGTCGCCACCCTCATTGCTACAGTTGTCTTTGCAGCGGCTTTCACCCTGCCTGGCGGGGTTGACAGCAAAGGAACCCCGGTTTTTGTAAACCAGGCTTCCTTTATAGTCTTTTCTTTATGCAACGCTCTATCTTTGTTTAGCTCTTCTACTTCAATACTGATGTTCTTGTCAATCCTGACTTCTCGATATGCAGAGCAAGATTTCCTTAAGTCATTGCCTTTGAAACTCATGACAGGTTTAATTGGGTTGTTCGTTTCAATAGTGACGATGATGGCGGCCTTCAGTGTTACTTTCTTCATCACTTTTCGTCAAGGAGTACAATGGATTCCTATTCCCATTATTCTGTTTGCTGCTATTCCAGTAGCTCTTTTTGCTTTGCAGCAATACCCCCTTTTGTTAGATATATATTGCTCCACTTATAGATCTTGGTCTTTATTTCAACCAACAAAACCAAAGCTTTTAGCATGTTAGTTTCAGGTACTAACAATTTCAGAATTGTTTGTTCTCTAAGCACACCTATTATTGCATTGTCCAAGGGCACTATTCTGTTTCTCTTGTTTACGGATATAAAGTTAGAGTTTTAATATGATGGAGTTCGGGGTGGATCTAGAATTTTGAATTTGGGGGCCCTAACGAAGTTAAACAAAAAATAATGATCATATTAACATATGAGATGTTTAGTTTAAACAATAAGAAAACCAACCTTTATATTATTTGAATCAAGTATTAGACAAACCATCGTTATGTCGACATTTTCATGTTTTTTTTATTTTTTTATTTTTTAGTAAATTTAACAGATTGACTTTTACATTCATCAATAGACGCGACTTTTACTTATAATATATTATCTGTTTCTTGCTACACCATCACCACCGCCATATCATA
The DNA here is from genome assembly GCF_026745355.1 of Beta vulgaris subsp. vulgaris. Classification (NCBI taxonomy): domain Eukaryota; kingdom Viridiplantae; phylum Streptophyta; class Magnoliopsida; order Caryophyllales; family Amaranthaceae; genus Beta; species Beta vulgaris. Next base: position 12,375,710 of record NC_079209.1, read on the forward strand.
AATATGAATCCATTTTTCCCAACTATTAACCTCACAAATAACTCTGAAAAATGGATTCTATCATCAAACCCCTTGAAGCTCTCTACTTAAGAGAAAAATAGGGGTTTCAAGGGGTTTGATGAAAGGTAGTGATTTCTATTAACAACCCCCATACATGGTTTCTTCCTAGACTACTATAGTGGGGGAACCTGACTGGGTAGAGTTCCGGTACGAAGAAGTCTTCGTTTTTTGTAACAAGTGTGGAAGAAAAGGGCACAGAAGACCCAAGTGTAGAATGCCTATCGAGATTGTGTAAAAACACTTTAAAATAGTGATGGAAATGATGATTTTAAAAAGCAACACCGCAAGTGCACGATGTCCGTTGTTAGCAGATACTTAGCAAATACGGGTTGGTCCCACATGGAGAGGATTTCTATCGATTTTCGCTCAATTATAATAAACTATCTCAGAAAAACGAGTGTTTGATTTGAATAATAACTAAAGTAGAAGCAAGTAAAATCAAAATGTTGGTTTAATCAATAAATGAAAAGCCTAGGGCATACGTTTGGTCCACCATGCTCAGACCATTCAAAGAATACAAATCAATTCAATAACAAATAAACTAGAGGGTGAGTAATTAAAGAAATGGTTAATCCTTCGGTCGGGTATTAACACTTTCAATTCAACCTATGGAGTACGATTGCGAACATATTCAGAACTGCCAATTGTAATGAAGCCTCTAAGAATATGATCTTTCAATTCTAACTCCTATTAGCAAATGAATTAACTCTTGATATTGGCCAATTACAAGAATCAAACTATTTAAAACTTATCAATTGGAATTACTCACAACCCTAATCTATAAATCAATCAATTTCAAAGTATGAAAAATCATGGTATAAACATGGCTTCCCTCACTTTGCCCTAGAAAAGAGACTACTCACTCATAATTGAAATAACTAAAACAAAATCAATAATTAACCTAGAATTCATGATTGAAAAATAATGAAAATAATAATAAAGCAAGAGAAAGACAATAACAATGGAAGAATACCTCTAGAACTTGAACTAATGGAAGAGAAGCAAAAACTAGGGTTTCAAGGAAAGAGATGAAGAATAAACGTAATACTAGAGTTTTCTAGGAATAAAAGCATGAGAGAGAAATAAAAATAAATCTCCCCTTTTATATTATCCTCTAATCTAATCTTTTTATGAGTCAAAGAAAAGGAAATAATAAAGTAAACTAATAAAAGAAATTTGATGATGTGATGATAGTAGTGCGCCGCCACGAGATTTCGTCCAGCGTTGAGCCCGACCAATGGGCACTGGCTCGCCAGCGAGCGAGGCAGCAATGCATGCGCAAGAGTAGAAGCAAACCCGTTGGGCGCTAGGTTCACAGGCAGTTTCGCAAGGTCAAATTTCGAAGGCTGTATCTTGAGTTCTAGGCATTGTCTATAGGTATGTGATCTATCGTTGCGAAGATCTTCAAGTCTAGTTTCCAACGCAACTTGAATCACTTCCATCCGATTTATAGAATTAGAGTTACGATCAAAAGAGTGAACATGTATTTGTTTTTATCACTTCGGACATAACGCATTTCTTCGTTTTCAACTCAAATTCACTCTCGAGAGATAAGCCGCGATCCTCATGGAAGCTACTTCACGTAATATGATTATAAGGAACAAGATAATAATCCACGAACATAAATTCATCGATCAAAAGCCACCATTCATCAACTCCCTTTACAAGAATTATATAATTCATCCAAAATTGCTTCGAAAACGTCCAAATAGCTATGAAACTATCTGAAACATTAAGAAAACCACAAACGAAGCGTAATAGAGCACATAATAGATAATACATGCTAATGGCAACTAAAATGCAGCTATATGAATCAATATGCTCTAAAAATGCAACCTAAATATGCCTAAAAAATCTATATAAAAATGATTTATCAGGAAACTGTGGGGCGAGGATCTGAAATACCATATACATCACAAACATTCCACCCTCTATTCACAAACAAGCTAATATGACTCAAAAGAATTGATAGAAATATGTCAACTTTCATCAACTTAGTAAACTACTCATGGGAAAGAGATGAAGAGGGTGATAGTCCATCAAAAATAACCCTACAGCCAGATCAAGATCATGAAAGTAACTAGGAAAGACTATGATTGGTTCACAAAACTTGTTCAGTGAGTTACAGTTATATGTATGTTGGGCCTAATTGGCTTGGTCTAGCCTAAAGGGAGTCCAACCTAGTTGGTTTGCCTTCCTTTAGGCTAGCTTAGGTTGTAATTGAAGTTTCATGAAATAATATCTTATTTAATTAGCAAAAAAAAATTACTTACATATCCAAGGTTTTATTATAGATGTTTATTAGATTGTATGAGCACCCTACCTTAGACTGAACATAAAAGTAACTGAAAGTGGTTAAAGAAAGTCACTCCAATGTAATTCAATTATGTGGAGTTTGCTTTAGCAATACTACTTGAAAAGAGGTGGAAGAAAAGTTAGTTAAAACTAAAAAGGAAGTAGTTGAAATTGATAAGATAGTAAGTGAAACTGATGAGGTAGGTAATCTGTTTAATTGTTTGGCAAAATAATTAGTTGCTTAACTCAATAAATTATTTTAGCAAAATTAATTATTAACAAATTTTAAAAAAGGTTTTCCGAAATTTTAATCACTTGATTTGGAAAAATTAAAAGTTTTTAGTTATCAATTTCAATCATTTAAGCACCTAAAATTTCCGAACACTTCTAATTATTTTAGCTTCGAAAATATTCTAGTACTTTATTATTCAAGATACCTAAAATGGTTTTTCAAAAATTAAAAAAATAATTTATTTCAATCGAAACAATATCAAATGAAGAATAGACTAAAGTACGTCTACTTTCAAAAAGAACTTTTCTCTCTCCCCTCTCTCCTCTCTACTTTCAAAAATCCTACCCTCCATTGTTGATTTTTAAAGGGGATTCCATCGGTTTTTACCGTTGGAAAGCCCCCACCTTTGTTTTTTTTAATATTATTTTTAGGTTTCCAATAACGATTTCTCCCTCGAAAGAAAGGGTTTTCGATCTCCTTCGTAAGAAAAGGTTTTTTGATCTCCTTCGAAAGACAAGGTTTTTCGACCTCCTTCGAAAGACAGGGTTTTTCTCCTCTTTTAGAGGGGGAATTTGTACAGGTTACAATCCGGGATACTAGATCTAATGGATTGCCGTGAAATTATTTTGTTGGTGAAGAATTATGCGGGATCACAAAGGTTATCAATTTTTCGAATACGGTCAGATGAATCCGACGGAAATCATCCTCACGCCTACAAGGGATCGTTAGATTGTCTCTCCAACAAGGCTGTATTTTCCAGCGATATAAGCGGGAGATGTTCCACATTGCAAGATTTGTTTGACGATCGTAGTTTTTATGAAGGAAATTTTTGTTCGATTCAACTTATGTATTTGTTTGATTCGATTGCTTATGTAGATGTCGTATGACTTTTTATTAATGAATTAATTTTACTATTAATAAAAAAAGTTATAACTTTGAGTTTAGGTCTTACGTCTAAAACAATATGCATATTCTTCGAAACTCTCACACATGAAAATCTGGACGTCAACCTAATAAATTTGAGAGTCGGTGAACATGCTTGATCTTTAGCTATATTAGTCAATCATCAGTCATCACCCTTATAACTCCTTTTAATCCAATGCATTAGACCCAAATTTGTGCTTTTCCAGCTTGCTTCCCCCCCCCCCCCCTCTCCTTCAACGACCAAGCTTTCTCTAATTTGTGGCCGGTGGGGCGGCTAGGATACTTCTACTTAATTCATCGACTGTAGTGCCATAGTGGAAGACTTGACTATTACGTCAACCAAAAACTATATACTTCATCCTCATCTAACTGATTTGAAAGCTTCCATCCTATAATATATTATTTATGTACTAATTTCTATTGGTTAATTGAAAATTGATTATAAAATCTATAAAAATATATTAAAAGGTGTTCCTATCAAAGGAACGATGCCACGTGACACTCTAATTACTAGTATTTGAACACATGACCTTTGAAATAATAGGAAAATTCCCACTGTAACCTTGTACTATGGAACATTTGCAATGGTAAACAATTTATATTTGAGTTTCAAAAATAATCCTATACTTAGTAATATTATACAACTATGACATTAATGATGGTTAAACCGTTACTTCAACTGTTAAACTTATTTACTATCCTAACCCAAGTTAACTCATACCACTACCTAACCCACTAAATCCCCTCCCCAGCACCACCCTTCCACCGAAAACACCATATCCCCGCATTCTCTCCCCCCCGATGACTTTCTCTCCCTCCCCGTGACTTCTCTTCTCATCTCTTTTTATCTTTCGCTACTGTCTCCCTGGATCTTTAATTACCATCTCTCTGCTCTGTTCGTGGGGTCGGATGTGCTGTTGTATCTTTTCTTTCTCTTTAATTCGAGGGTGGTGGTGCTACCGTTGGTTGCAATGCTCTTGTTGTGACCGCGACTTTTCAGTGTTAGTGCTATCCTCTTCTCTCTTTTGCTCGAGTCTTTCTCCCTCCTCTGCCTGCTTCGTTGCTACCATGATTATCTCTTTCTCTATATTGTAAATAAGGTGGTCACGAGTAGTTAAATGTGGTTTTGGTGGTTGGTGTGGGGTTCAGATTGAGGGGTGATGATTTCCAGACTAGGTTGGGATTTCAATGAGTCAAGTGGTTTCAGGGGTTGGGGTAGTAGTGATGGGGTTGGGTTTAGGTGGCCAGTAGTGGCAAAGTGGGACTTTGGTGGTAGAGTGGGGTTCATGTGGATGGGTGGAACTGTAGTGGCTGTGTGAGATATATTAGTGGGCCAAGTGGTGGTTGGGTTGGAGTTAACCCGGGTTAGGTAAAACAATAACACTAACAGTTGAATTAACGGTTTTACTATCATTAATGTCACTTTTGTATAATATTACTTATATAGAGTTATTTTTGAAACTGAAAAAAAAAGGTTTACCATTACAATTATTCCATAGTACAAGGATACCAGTGGAAATTTCCCGAAATAATATATACGAGTTTCACCATTCATCTACTACAATTTCAATGCTTAATGTTTTAAAGTAAAAGATAATATATAACGTCTTATCATTATATGTAATTTCAAAGACACATGCAAACTTTTTGAACTCTAACACTTTTATTATTAAGTAATAACATTCTCTTACCTTAATTTTATTGGGATTGTTATTTTTATCCTCATTCTTCTACAGAAGTTTTTTTTAAAAAACTATTTATAATGCAATAACGTTTAAATTTCAATTTTGAACCAAACAATATTACAAAGAGCTAATAAAATTTATTATAAGATTTATAAATAATAATATATTTGATAATTATAAGTGGCAGTTTATTATTATAAAGTGATGGGTAATATACTAAAAATAATAATAACAATCAATAAAAATAAAGTGGCATATAAATGGTACACCGAAAGTCAGACAAAGATTGTTATTTTGTTTAGCTCCTATATATATCTATGCTTTTATGGAACTGCAAAATCACCCTCTCCCGCCCAAAAACTCAAGTCACCCATGGATCCTCCACCAACCTCATTTCCTGGCGGTGGGCGGCTTTCAAGGACTAACTCCGGCAATCCTGCCTCTTACGCTTCATCCGTCTCGCCAGCCCCTCGGAATGCTTCAACATGGGACAGTCTTCCGATTTGGTGGCCTTCAGGCTTTCGAGAGGCGTCAGACATCTCCGGTAGAAGAGTATCGGAGATGACTAATTTTCCGGCAGCGGATAACTTTTGTGCTTCTGGCATGATTGTCCCAAGAAAAGCCTCTGTTTGGGATGCCATGAGTTGCACGGGCACCCATGTTTCTGTGACGCACATTGCTGGACGCACGGCCACATGGAATGCCAGCCGAGCTTCTAGCACACATATAAGTGCGTGTGCCTCCACGATGGCTAAGAGCCGGTCCCGAGTTTCCGAGACTAAGATCACTAACCCGAAGGCTACTGATTTTCATGACCACCGTCCACAGTGGGATGCGCTAGTTGCTGGCAGGTTTGCCAGAATTTTTACGGCAAATGAAGGTTTCACTTGGTGGAGTAGTTGGATGTTTGAGACTGCCGCGATGACTTCTGGTAGTTGTACTACACCTCCTACGTTATGTTTGTTTAAAACTCAGTATTAGTAAGTGCATTTTAAGTCGCTGGTTAGATTATATTGTGTATATAGTCTGGCCTTTCCCTATCCATATAATGCATCATTAATTATTTATGCATGTTCAATTATGTAGGGACAAGAATTACAAAAAATTTATTATTTTAATCTTATATCACATATTAGACTTTTTTTTTTCCCTTATGTGTTACTAAAAATTCATGGCCAAAGTTTGTATATTTTAGCAATTTTTTTTTGAAATGTGTAAACTAATTTGGAATGAGTAATTTCTCTAGATAATTGCTGGTGTAGTGCTTTTCGCTAATAGCTAATATGAAGGACGAGCCGACAAGCAACTCCTGAGGCTTTTACGTTATGTACGGACATTCTGCTTACACTCGAATAATGAATAAATATAGTTATTAAGTGACTATCAAAGGTATATTATATGTCATATAGTTTAGATGAAAAATTAGCAAAAATTGATATTAGAGAATAGAATAAAATGGTACTTCGTTTCTTGCTAAAATCATACAACAAGTCAACAACAAATGTGTAAAAAGTTCATAAAGCGATTTTAAGAACATAATATAAGTTTTTATTATCTTAGTTTTAATATGTTAATTAGAAGTACTAACTTTATGACAATTTATATGATTGATAGTGTGTTGAAATCCATTGAAAGTCAACTTGTGAGTGTCCCACATTGAAGAAAGAAGAGAGAATAAACCACTTTATAAGATTAGGAGTTACTCCTTCTATCACCAATTGGTTTTAAGATGGAACCTTCTAGCTTGTAAGTGGGCTAAACTCTCCTCCTCCTTATTAGGTCACACAGACCCATTTTCATATAATCTAAAAACTAACATGGTATCAGAACCATGCCCAGCCCTTAAGAGTTAGCTAAGGACACTCCTCAGATAAAAGTTTCTACTTTCTACAATACCTTTAGATACTTTACATTTATGTGTGCTTAAAATCTCAATCACTTGTACATTTGTTCTTCTTAGATAAAATCCGAGGATCGTACGTTGGCAACATTGATTATATATTTAGAATGGACAACGGTAACCGTGATATTGCTATGGCTGATATTGAGACTATTATGTACGTCTATGGAGTCGAGAACACCAGTGCTCAGGACATTGTGAAAAAAATTGACCCTAAAAAACGTGGGACATTCAACATAAACTTTCACAACAAGCAAATTCTTCTAGCGTCAACGATCAAATTCTCTGAAATGAAACAGCCTAGTCTTAGTAGTCTCAGGCATGCAAGCAAGTGTGATCAGGAAAACTTGCTCTCACCCTTCCATTTTTCTCGCTACCTTATTGAAGCCCTCAAAGGAAGATATTTAGGTGAGAAATTTAACTTCATATTTCTTTGCAGTATAATTGAAATAACAGTGCGTCTTGCGTATAACATGTTACAACATAACGTAACATGCATTGTGACATGCTGAACTATACAAATAATGACATGAATCTCATGTTATTTATATCATGTCATTTAAGTTCTTTTACAAAACCGATGATTCGTAAATTATGTTCAACAATTACACCTTAAGATTTGTGTTTTAGTAATACGTAAGATTTATCCATGATAAGAGTATAGGTTTTAAGATCCACTCGTATTTTTACAGTTATATGTTGTTTTTTCTTATGCATGACATTGGGACGTCTGTTGTTTTAATTAAATTTTCTCGATGTAATATTGTCTTATATGCGTTAATTTAATCCAACTTTACCACCTCTCACAGATATGTTCATTAATTACTCACCCTTGTCACTTGCATTAAGGATTGTTTTGTAGTACTAATAATCATGAATGTTTATTCCTGGAATGTGGACCCAAAAGTAAGAGGGAAACAACTTTTTTATGTTTTCTTGGTTTTCTTTCTTTTTCATACAAGAGCAATAAAAAGAAGCTAATGGATAACAATAATCATACAAGTGAAACATGACATATATATTGAAACTCGCATCTTACTAAATACAGTACTAATGTGTATCAATTTTATGAATAGTTCGAAAGTACACAGAAAGAAGTAAGCAAGAGAGTGTGGGTCCAAACAAGGATAAAACGGAACAAACTTTTTTGGACAGTAAATGTAACCAAAAAAGAGCAATATTTTTAAGACAAGAAGAGCTGATATTTAAATGGGTCTTGCTATTCACCGCCCTGTAATTACCTACTAACGCCCTAAATACAGTATTTTTATACTGTATTTGTATACTTATCTTCTTCTCACTTCCTCCCCTTCCTTCACTTCTTGCAGACCACCACACCACCACTACCACCACCATCAATACCACCACCACCACTTGTGTTGCTGCTGCCTCACCGCCACCATCGCCGTCACGTCCACCATCATGCCCACCACCACGCCACCCACCACTGACCTTTCTCTCTCTCCCCTTCCTTCACTTCTTCCACACCACCACACCACCACAACACCACAACACCACCACCACTTGCGTCACAGATTCCGCACCACCATCACACCACACCACCACTGATGTCAAACACCGACGTACCACCACAATCCAAACCCTAGAACGGTTTTTTTTTTAAAAAAAATAGAGAGGCGCCCACCGTGGACGCCCCACCATTGGTGGAGGCGTCCATGCGGTGAGGCGCCTGCCATGGACGCCTCCACCAATGGTGGGGCGTCCACGGTGGGCGCCTCCTTTTTTTTGAATTTTTATTTTTAAAAAAAGCTGCAAGGCGTCCACCATAGACGCCCACCATTTGTCAATTTAATGGCATCTTAAAGTAGTTTATAGAATTATGATAGATTCCAATTCTCTATATTAAGGTCACTTGAAAAGATTGCTACTCAAACTGTAAAGGTTGTACATCATCATTGGACCAATTTAGTTCGAGGCATTTTCAGTTGACTTAGTACTAAAATCAACACACATGAATTGACCAACATGAATCAGTCCTACAAATAGGACTAAGATGCGGCATCATGGACAATGGACAACATCTCATGACACTCACAATTGTCAAAGATTACCCTTTGGAAATAGACGTGGATAACAAGTAGAATTAACTCAATAATATTTTTTCCGTGCTACCTTATCAGTTTCAGCTATACCTCATAAGTTTCAGCTATCTTATCAATTTCAGCTACATTTCAGGTAGTATTGCCAAACCGAGCTACTGACTCTTATTACTAGGTGGTTTTCATCGTATCATATGCACAATTTCATTTTGCACATGTAATATGTACCAAATACAAAGTAAATTGCCAAATTAGTGTTGAACAACCTTTGCTTGAGAACAGTAACAAATGATTAATTTGCTTTGCTCCATAGGCAAAGCACAATAAAAGATTGTTGTAAATATTAACAGTTTTCGGTAATTGGAACAGGAAAAGAACCCAGATTTATGATCCTGGGTATTTATAGCATACTTGGAGTTTTGGAGGGTTCGACCAATCGTAAATTTACCACCAAAGATGTGACTAAATTTACAAGATTATGGAAAGTAATTAATTTCCACGAAGCAGAAGACCTTATAAATATAATTAAGGATGATTATAATGGAGATATTTCTTGTTCGAGCTTCTACAATTTGTTATACTGTCGAAGTTACTCAGGAAAACAGCGAATTCGTATGTTTGATACTCTTGAGCAGCAAAATCCCTCACTGTTTTTTCCTTTAATAGACAAAGATGAAGATGGATTCCTCTCTTCTGCGGATCTCCGTAGTTTTGCTGCCATCTTTGGTCGATTTCCGTTGGAGGAAGCGATTGATCGTATGACCCGTAAATTTGACATGGATGGTGATGGCAAGATCAATATAGATGATTTTCGTCGGACAATGGCGCCTATTTTCGATGGGATGACATGGGAGTTTTGGTTGGTTGCTATCTTGCTTACATTCGAGCTTTAGTTACTATTTGATGCATAGCCTCTAAGAAAAAAAAATATCTATCTATCTATCTCTATATATATAAAGCTGAGTAAATTTATCCTACATGTCAAGCTATTGCTCAGTTCCCCACATGTCATTACTATATACTTATCCTCATTTTTTCAGTGCCACATGTAGTATGCATATGAACATTTGCTGAGGTTTCTCTTCCACAATCAAACTGTGCATGTATAACTATTGCTTTAAATTGGATGATTTGCAATATATATAGATATAAAACGGATCAATTACAATCATATTAATTTGGTAAGTTTAACATCATTGCTTTAATTACGGCACTCGGTTAAATTAAATTAATTGTTTAGATTCAGAATTCGAAATTCGTGGTTAATTTTCAGACCATAATTAGCAATGATTTTTGCTGTCAAAAGATAGTAAAGAATATTCAGAAGAATATAGTGAGATTTGATTTGTCTATATAATATTTATACTGAAGGATGAGGAGTTAGCTCATGTGGTAGAGCACTCCCCTCTGATTTCTGAGGTCAGGGGTTCGATTCTTACCCCATCATTATGTTGGAGTATTTCCTTAGCATGCTTTGCATGCATTACCAGCCAATGTGCTGGTAGTTCCTACAAAGCTAGTAGCCTTGGTAGGGGTTAGCCCTTGGGTTGACTTAATTTCCCAATCAAAAAAAATATATATAATATTTATACTGTGAGTATTCAAACGATAACTAATTTTCAAACTAAATTCAAAAGATCGAAACAAAATCACTATTATGAAACCAAACGCAAAGGTTAAAAAAAAAACTTACAAGATTGAGAGAATTGAAGGGAGAGAAAGTGGAAAATATTAAGATTATATAAAACAAAGTTTAATTTGCGTACATGTCAAGCTATTACTAAACATGCCACGTGTCGTCGTCAAATTCATCCTAAAAAATAAAGGTAAAAGAAACAATTAACATTTCACACACATGTTTCACAAATTGTTTCACAATTAACATTTCACACACACGTATTCTAATACAACCATTAGTAAAACAAATTGTGGGGCTAACTAATAATA